>NW_020290762.1:0-181241 GCF_003184695.1 Aspergillus brunneoviolaceus CBS 621.78 | reverse complement strand
CCACCACCACCACATGCTCTAGTCAAACCCTCTTTATCGGGGCAGAGTTTTCCCCTCGCAAAAGGAGGGGGGGGAAGGAAAAAAAAAAAAAAAAAAAAGAAAACAAATTCGTCGACTTTGAAGAAGACGCCATCCTTCGACTAGTCCTGTTGATGTCACTCATCAACTATCATAATCATCCATCCATCCATCCATACGCAACCATTCGCAACACCACCACCACCACCACCACCACCAACACCTCCAGCTTCCACCATCCAGAATAATGCGTGCTGTACATCTACATCTACATGTACATGCATGTCCCATATCCACTGATGTCATAACGCAGCATACATCCAATGTAGCAAGGGGAAAAGAGGGAGAGATAGGACCTACTTCCGTAGTGGATCTTCCCTACCTAGCTCCGTAGCACCGTATCGTATCCCCATGCCCTATCCCCCATCCCCCATCCTCTCCCCAGATAGCCTCCCACCCACCAAACAAAAAAAAAAGGAATCAAATAAAAAAAGACCCTGCACGGGGCAGGACGGGGGGGGGGTTGAGGGGTGAACCTGAAAGAAAGGGATGGTTCTAGATCAGATCCTACACACTCGATTACCGGAATAGGTAATCCGGCCAGAACGGGCACCTCATAACAGATTCATACGAGGAACGACCTACAACTATAACTGCACATAAACATACTATGCAGTACATGTCTATTCCACAGGAAAGACATTTCAAACCAGGATCGTCAGAGGGGTTCAAGAATTACCTACCAGTCCCCCCCCCAATTCTTTCTCAAGGAAAGGATTTCCGGTCAAGATCCAGCGAGTAGCGTGGCGACTTGGAAAAGACAATCGGTGGAAAGCAAGACCGCATAGCATGAAATTCGTTTTGATTGTGGAATGAAACAATACGCGCGGCTTTCTTTCTTTCTTTCTTTTTTTTCCCCGTTTGATGGGCTATTTAACCCTTTCCTTTGTAAATGTATCTCATTCCATTACTCTACACACCGGCCGCCCATGGGAGGGAGGGGATACGGGGGTGAGTCTATACAATTTTTCCATCCATTCGCTTTATCCCTTGATGCAACATGCGACATTGAGGCCGGTTGCTGTTCTTGTATACACAGAAGACTGAAATGGGTAAAAAAAAAGAAACACAAACATGAGTCAGTAAGAATGCATTCGGGCCTCAGAGAAATGGAACCCGGAGGAATTGGCCAGCACGCATTCAACACATACACACACACACCACCCACCAGCACCTAACGCCTCGCAAACCAAAATCAACCGGCCAGCCAACCTGCCCCGCCAAGGTCATGAGTAGTAAGGAGCTCATCGGCCCGCGGGAGTCAGACTACTAGATGAAAGAAAACACAATCAGAAAGAGAATCACTCCTCGAACTTCCTCTTGACCCCGTTCTGGCCGTTCGGGGGCCCACCGCCCCCAGGAGCTTGTCGGTGTCGTTTCCGAGCTTCTTCCTCCTGCAACGCCTGGCGCTTCTTCCACGCCGTCTTGATTGCAGGAGCCATGCGGATGAGGTCCTCCTCCGTCACCCGATCCTGGATACTCTCCAGAACCTTATGCACCGTCGAGATGTGATTCGCGTCCGACTTGTCATCCCGCAGCCGATGGAACCGCCACCGGCCCTGGTCATCCTGGGCGCATTCGACGATCGTGTCATCCAGCGGCTGGCCCAGGGCCTTCATCGCCTCCCACTCGTCCGGCGTGACGAACATCTCCCCGAAGGGCTGGTACTCGTTCGTGCGCAGCAGCACGAATAGATGGAAGATCGGCATCGTGTCGTAGTCCGCGTACGGTTCCATGACCCCCTCGGCCTCGTCGTCGGTGTCCGGCTCGAGCAACGGGAACTCCAGCCTCATGCGGAAATCGATGGTGTTCTCCGCCGGCGGCTTCCACTTCAGGATGTGCTCGTCGGTGCCGATCTTGTACGGGGTGCTCCGACACGTGAAGATCAGCCCGTCGTTGCCATGGATCTTCTTGACCTTGGGGATGATCTCGCGGAACATCATCTCGATCCCGTAGCTGAACTGCGTCGATTTGTCTTCCACCGTGAACGTGCGGTGCGGGATCTCCTCGGGGAACTTGCGGTACATGGCGTTGTACGGCCGCAGCACCTTCTCCTTGAAATAGGCCAGCCGCTTGTCGAGCGTGCGGTGCATCAGCGGCTGCCCGTCCAGCACCAGGCAGTCGAACACCAGGAATTTCAGCTGCTGCGTCCCGTCCTCGTAGGTGTCGTTCACGAGCTCACCGTCCACGATCGTATTCACGTGGAACTGTCGGAAGGTGTCATCACCGGGGAGCGGGAAGTGCAGCCCCGGCACCCACCGGTAGTCGTTCTTGCGGTCGATCAGGTAGTGCACCTCCGGCGTGTCCGAATCCGGTTCCCCGTGCGCAAAGTACATCAGGCACCGGATGCCATCCGTCTTCTCGCAGACGTAGTAGTCCTCCCGCTGGAGTTCGGTGAGATGTCGCGTCGCGAAACTGACCGGCTGCGCTCCGGGAAAGTTCAGGTTGTTGCGCCCCAGAAGACTGGCGACCTCGCGCCGGAGCATGTCGGCCAGCTCTGGTTCGGCTTTCACGCCGACCGCGTCGAGGTCGGGAACGGAGTTTCCCATCTTGCAGCTGGACGAAGAGGAGCGCGGGGTGGTGGGTGCGTAGGTAGGTAGGTAGGTAGGTAGGTAGGTAGGTAGGTAGGTAGGTAATAAGGGCGAGGCGGGATCGGGATTCAATCGGGTGAGGTGGACTCGACAATGGACGCGGATCGGAGTTGAGGTGGGCGGGCGATGGGGTTCTTTTGGACTGTCTGTAGAGAGTTGAAAGTAGGTTGAGAGTTATATAAGAATTGAGGTCGGACCGAGGCCTCGCCTGCAAAGCCGCACAGCTTTGCGCGGTGTTAAAAGAAAGGAGTGTGAGGTGAAAGAAAGGGCAGGCGCATTGAGCTCATTTGGGTGGGTGGGCGGGCTTTTGTCGCCGTTCGGCGGAGGTCGCGGTTGTGGCCTGAGGCAGTCTGACATGCCACCAGTATAGATTCTTAGTAGCCTTCAGGTAATTATCAGGCACAACTTATCAAAGAAACTTTCGTAATATTGGCAAGGTCTAAGAAGCATTGATGTGAAGTTGCATTAGAATCTCTATCAAATCACACGTCAACCCATTTTGGACACAACTGTACACCAAGTAAAGCAACAATGCATGCATCCAAACACACTCAACACGGGGTATCATATCATCACAGAAGTCAAAAGAGCGCAGCAAAGTTGAATCATCCTTAAAACGCCGTCCCCCAACCCGTCCAACCTCCAACCGCTGACCCATCGCCGTTTTGTAACCCCTTAAATACCACTGGGCAGCAACATGAAGAACCCATCCAACACGGAAAAATGACTGAATTCATAAACCATTTGCCCACGCACCTGCCTGGACCAAGACCTCACGAGCTTGCCGCCACGGAAAGTTTCTTGGGCGCAGGTGCGGCCGGAGTCTTCGTATCAGCATCTGTCGCATTATCCGGCACAGTTGCAGAGACCGGTAAAGCCATGTCGACTTCGTCCACGGGGGTGAAAAGGTTCCCATCGGAGAACAGAGAAGGCGTAGATGAGGTGTTGTCGCCGGTCGAGAAGAGGCCACCGCCGCGCGAGCCGCCCAGAGCATGCGACAGCATCTCTTTGATGCGCACGTACTGGTACTTCTTCTTGGTCGAGATCAAGGTGTGACTGACAAGAGGCTGTGGATGTGAGCGCGTGATCGCCGCCATCACGGCATCCTTCTCTTCATCCGAGTCGACCGGACCGTTATTATCTTGCTCGTCCTGCAGCGGCGCGTTGGCGTCGATAGCAGCCTCTGTCAAAAGTGCATTAGCCCCACGGTTTTCACTCATTCTGACTCGAGAAGAAGAAAGAGAAACTTACTCTGCTGCCTCGCCTGGTTTTTCTTCTGATACGCCTGCAGCAACATGTCGTATGGTAACGAACGTCCAGGGACCGCTCGCTTCGCACCCATCGAATGGCTCTTACAAGTCAAAGAGCGCGCACACTGGGCCCCATTCGGCAGAGTAACACCGCACTGTTTCTCGACATCCACGGGACCCTTCGGTTTGGCGGTCTTCGGTTTGGGCTCCTCCTTCTTTTTCTTCTTCGTCTTGGGCTCCTTGCTATCCTTGTCGTCGCCATCCCCGGCCTCCGTCTTCCGCTTCGTGCCCTTCTTCGCCCCGATCTCCGCCGCCATCCCCTTGACGGCGCTCTTCTTCGCGCCCTTCTGGCCCTTCATCGACGAATCCTCTCCACCTTCCCCTTTCTCCCCGCCGGGTCCCCCTCCAGCACCGCCGGCGCCGCCCACGCCCACCTCCTCGGTATCATCCTTATCACCGGCCTTGGCCCGATTCGCCGCATCGCGCGCCTCCTTCCGCTGGCGCGCCTTCTCCTGCTTCGCTCGAATACACCCGCGGATGTGTTCCACGGCATTCTGCTTGAGGACCGGCCTCTTGCAGGTCTTACAGATGACCGTCTCCAGATGATCTTCTTCTCGCGGCTTGCCCGTCGGGAAGGCGGCCATAGTCTTTTCGTCGATCTCCGGAAGAATCGGGGATGAGCCGGGGGAGGCGGGGGGTTCTGTCATCGCATGAAAGAGGTTTTTCTTTAGCATCCTCTCTTCTAGTAGTTCCAATAGGAACCCCAACGTCTTCTTCTGCCTCGAAATGATGTCTCCACACTCCCCTCCGCCTCAGGAACCCAGAGCAGCGCACCCTTTTCCCAGACGGAAACAAGAACAACACAGGAACCGAGAAAGGGGAAAAGAAAAAAAAAACATACCATCAGCCTTCTTCCTACCTCCCAGCTTCGCCGACTTCTTCAACTTGATCTTCCCGGGTTTCACATCCTTCTCGGAGAATTTATATCCGGACGCATCAACAAAACTGCCAGCAGTTGTTGATGATGATGATGATGATGATGATGATGATGCGACAGAAGGGGCTGCAGCGCACAGTAAAATGGTGAGTCACGAAAAATTAGCCCAATATTCTTCTTCTCTCGAGTGAGATTCCGCCTTCAATAGCTTTTCCGTCCCGAGGTATTGTTTCCTCTTGCCCTCTCTCTTCCTCCATGATGACCTCGCACACACACATACACACACAGAGAGAAACAAAGCGACGAGAGAGTACAGCAAAGCAAGATGTACACACCGTTATTGGAAGTAGCCATGATTTGTTAACTCGAGCAAACGAGCCCCCGGGAAAGGGCTGATTCAATAAGTAATGTGATATAGAACCCGCGACTACGACCACGGCTGGTGATTTCTTCCCTACTACCGTGGCCTTCCTTCCAAAGTTGGACGACTGATTGTATTGTGTGGGTTTCGAAGCGTAGAGAGAGGGTGATGACGGGGCGGGACGTTGTCATTCATGTAAAGAACGAAAGGGTGGGTTTTGAGGAGATGAGACGGTAACTTATATCGTGTCTAAGGAGAGAAGCTCGGTGCGAGAGCTAATCGACTGATCGGAAGGAGGGGGCGTGTTGCGACAACCCAGCACGGCGTAGCGTTGAAACAGCAGCAGCTGTAGTGCTTGCGATGCGATGATCGAGGCTACGTCCGGGGCCGGGGGGTTTCCCGCATGGGGTTGGGTCACGTGCGCGGACTGGTGAAGGAATCCCTGCTTCTTTGACTTGGTGGAATCGCGAGGTGTACAATAGATCCAGGCTTGGAGAATAAGTGTTACTTGTTTGAAGCTTATTGAAATTGACTTCAAATTCATTGAGAAGAAAGAGCTGAATTATTGACCAGTCCCAAACACCAGGCATATATCAAGGGCATTATGTAACACAAACCACTATATCATCTAAACAATTCAGATGACTTAGAATCAAGTAATCACATATAAAATACATTTTCATAACCTGACTGTGTCAGGTACCTCGGCATCCTATCTTGATGAGAGGCGGATATGGTTCTCTGCCGCTGACGAAGTATGACATGTCCACGCTAAAGTACATGCTGTTGATACAGTGCAGCATCTATGCAAAAAGACCACACAACAATAGGATGAGACACCTCACCTAGTTGTTGAGCTTCGAGAAACACAAACTGCTGTTGGTCCCTCCAAATCCAAAGCTGTTCGTCAAAGCTACGTCAATACGGCGCTCTTGCGCCTCGCCCGGGGCATAATTGCAATCGAATCCATCTGCTAGCCGCTCCAGGTTAATTGTTGGAGGCATGATGTTCTGAATCGCACTGTTAGTATTTCCATGACAAAGCTTGTTCGAGTGCGAGAAGAACACGCCTACCTCATTGACTGCGAGAACGACAAAGGCAGCCTCAATGGCGCCAGCACCACCAAGCAGGTGGCCAACAGCACCCTTGGTGCTGCTGATGTTGACCTCTACAGCTTTCTGTTTTCCACCTGGGCCGAGAAGCAGAGCTTTGATGGCACTGTTCTCCGCCGCATCGCCCACAACTGTTGAAGTAGCGTGAGCATTGATGTAGTCGACAGCGGAGGGCGAAAGCCCGGCGTTCTTGAGCGCCTTTTTCATGGCCAAAAATGCGCCTTCACCATTCTCCTTGGGCGCAGTCATATGGTGCGCGTCCCCGGAGCAGCCGTATCCTTTTAGCTCCGCATAGATCCGAGCTCCTCGTGTCTTCGCATGTTCGAGCTCCTGGCAGCAGGGTTAGAACGTGACGTAAAGACAACGTGAACCCAAGAAGGCTATACCTCTAGGACCATCACTGCAGCCCCTTCTCCTACTACAAAGCCCTCTCGATCCGCATCGAATGGCCGAGAAGCCTTCTGCGGGTTGTCATTGTAGCTGGTAGCCAGACTGCGGGCCCTAGCGAAACCGCCAACCGCCAAAGGATGGATACAAGACTCCGCGCCGCCGGCTAGCATCACATCAGCATCACCGCACGCAATGAAGCGGGCTGCATCGCCGATTGAGTGTGCGCCTGTGGTGCATGCTGTAGTCGCTGCGTGGTTCGGCCCCTAAATGTAAAGTTAGTCGTGATAGGGTATTGGAGGGAGGTTTTGTCTGCCTACCATGAGCCCATATCTCATAGAAATGTGACCAGCACCGAGGTTGATCAACAACTTGGGTACAAACAGAGGCGACACTTTGCGATAACCCTGGCACAGTTTCAGCTGACGTTTATCCTTGATGCTCAACAAGGACACTTACACCCTTTTCATACGCCACAACCGTGTCATAAATCTCATCAAAATTACCAATACCCGATCCGAGACATACCCCCTAGACATGATACCTTTAGTAAAAAAAAAAAAAAAAAAAAAGCACCAGTGGAAGGCTTCACTTCGGGTATGTACCGTTGCTTCCTTCTGTTCAAAAGTCGTTGGCATCCAGCCGGCATCTTCTAGAGCCTCTTCCGAAGCAGCCATTGCGTACTGCACAAATCGAGCCATCTTGCGCTCATCCTGCCACGGACAATCAGTTGGGGGCTACCCAATAGCCAGGGCAATACTCACGTCTCTGCTTAACCACTCCGAAGCCGTCCATCCGCCTTCGCCTCGAGCACCTTGCGGCACAACGGCAGCAACCTGACAGGGCACGTCCTTGAACCTAGCATCGCGATGCACGACATTGACGATGCCACAATGACCGTCTAACAGGCGTTTCCATGTTCGACGGATGCCTGCGTCTCAGCTTAGATGACGAAGAAAAAAAAAAGAAAAAAGGCTACAGGGAAGGCTTGGGTCCCGCTTTCGTGTGCAACTACCCTCCTGGGCAAGTAATTGAAGTTGTACTTGACCTTCCCTTTTGGGCATGCCAGAAGTGGAGACCGTTTGAAGGGACGCCGCGGAGAAGGCGCGGGCGGATTGAATTTTGAATCGAGATGTACTCACCTACCCCCAAAGGTGTGACTGCTCCTAAGCCTGTTACAACGACTCGACGCATGGAATCTTGAAGGAAAAGAGTTCTGTCTGCTTGTTTGTCCACCTGTCTGTCGGTCTACCCGTCAATGTAACTTTTGTACTGAATTTCGACAAGGTTTTCGGTTACGGTAAGAAAGATCGAGCAAAGCTCCGCGGTAGGTTATTTCGGAGCTAAATCTGGAGCCACCAGACCTGCCCGGTACTATACTCGTGGTAAGGACCGAGCCAAGAATGGAGCAGGAGTGGATGAGAAATTCGACTGAATAAATTGAATAAATTGAAAAAATTGAATAATAATCGATGGAACGATCTTTGTGAACTGGACCTTGAATTTGGAACCTGAAATGCCGAAGAGCAACCCGAAAGGGAAGGTTCTCACGACGTCAGAGAAACCAGGCCACAAGGCCGTCAATTTACCTCTCTGGTTCCTCGACACAGCCAATCAGCAGCGCATCTCCTATCGATAAGCCCGTCCACTTCCTCTCCCCGGTATTCAGGATGAGGGATGAGGGTCTCCGAGGTCATCGAAGAACGAGGGCGAGATTAATTCTTCTCAGTGCTCGAAATTTCTATAATTCTATAAGAGACACCGCCCCCGAAAGTCTGCTGCATCGAAGCTTCTTTCTTTCGACCCATATCTCACGGCTCACTCTCCACAATTCCCAAGAGAGAAAGCAGAGTTGCCAATTGCGCGATGAAATCCCTCACCTGGGCAGCCTGTCTGGCTTTGGCCGGCACCGCTCTCTCCCACACTCCCCACGACAATGACGAAACGATCCCGGAGCGGTTGCGCGAGGAATTGCTGAAGAAATGGGATCAAGAGGTGGGCCAATCATCAATCCTTCCCCCTTCTCTTCTTTCTCAACACTAGATTAATGTTCGACGATTTGTGTAGTTTACCTTCTCCGGCATTGCCAGCTTCGCCCACATGAAGCCTGTCAAGTGTCTCGTCGAACCGGATGAGCGTTACGATATTGCCGTCATCGGCGCCCCCTTCGACACAGCAGTCAGCTACAGACCAGGTAAGCTCCAAACAGCCATCTACATCGCCCTATCTTCCCAATGCCCACATGACTAAACGCCTCCATCATAAACAACAGGCGCCCGTTTCGGTCCCCGCTCCATCCGTGCGGCCAGCGCCCGCCAGATGGCCGGTACCAGCTACAACACCCGCGCGGGAATCAACCCCTACCAATCGTGGGCAACGGTCAAGGACTGTGGCGACATTCCAGTTACCCCGTTCGACAATGGGTTGGCCGAGCGGCAAATGTACGAAGCCTTCCTGGAGCTGGGTTCCCGGCCGGCCGTGACCCGCGCTTCCTCCACGTACGGCACAAAGGGGATTTCGGCCGGAAAGTCGAAGCTCGTCACCCTGGGAGGCGATCACAGCGTTGCCCTTCCTGCCCTGCGTGCCCTGTACCAGATCTACCAGAAGCCTATCACTGTGCTTCACTTCGACGCACATCTCGATACCTGGAACCCCGTGCGGTACTCGGCTTACTGGCTCTCGGAGCAGTCGCACTTCAACCACGGCAGCTTCTTCCACAAGGCCAGCCGTGAGGGCCTTATCTGCAATGCGACCTCCGCACATGCGGGACTGCGCACACGACTGACGGGCGCTGACGATAGTGATTACACCAACCCTGGCCCTGAGCAGGGATTCATGCGAATTCACGCAGATGATATTGATGAGCTGGGCCCCATGGGTATCGTGGATCGGATCGTCGAGCGCATTGGTCTAGATCCAGAACAACCCGTTTACTTGTCCGTTGACATCGATGTTCTGGACCCGGCGACCGCCCCGGGTACTGGTACTCCCGAACCTGGTGGCTGGACGACCCGAGAGTTCATCCGTATCCTGCGTGGCATCGAGAAATTGAACATCGTTGGTGCGGATATTGTCGAGGTGTCGCCTAGTTACGACAACAAGGGTGAGACCACGGCTCTGGCAGCAGCTCAGGTTGCTTTTGAGATTATCACCAGCATGGTCAAGGCTGGTGCAGGTGAGGATCTGGGTGGTTGGTACGGACGCAAAGCAACGCCCGAGGTCGAAATTGAGGTCGAGGTTGAGGTTGAGGACGTGGCAGTTGAGAAGGAGGTCAAGGACGAGCTGTAAAACGCGATACATGCGATGACGATGCTATGTGTGTAATGAGTTAGTGAGGTCGTTTAGCAGTATGATGCAGGCACATCCCAGCAAAAACATGTCCTTGTCAATGGTCGGGCCCATATCATCCCAACTCTTCTCTACACGCAACGCAATCTCGAATGGTAGAATCTGAAATGAAACTTCGGTCATCACTATTGTATCTGTGTTATCTAATCCAGGCCTCGCATGAACGATTTGGGTGAAAATTGCACAGCAAATTGTGATAGGCATGATAACATATTGAGGGATGTGAAAAGAAGAAAAGAACACAGATCGAACCATCAGCCAGCCAAAAAAAGACGCCTCGACTTCCAACGCCAATAAAGACGATGAGAGTTTAGAAAGGGAGTAGAAGGGGAAAAGAGAAGAGAGGGAAAGGATCGGAGAAGGCGGGAGGGAGTTAAGTAGACAGTGGAAGGGCAATCGAATGAGCACGGAGAGATGAGCAAAGATAGTGGGAAGGGGTCGGAGGAGTTCAAATCGGGGGCCAATTGTACACGGCATCAATCGGAAGACGAGCTGATGGGCGATATGGTAGAGTATATGTTGGTGACCCTGTTCTTGATTAGGAGAGCCCTCAGCAGTTTCCCCGGTGCAACCGAGTCACGGCGGGTCTTGCACTCGAGTGTCAGGGCTGCGGGCTGCATGGATGATATTCACTCAATGATCGGAGACAAAAACACATAAAAGTCTCAGGTTAGACGGTGGTCGAGTAAGCCAGCCCCTCCTCCGGGCGAAATTCCCAAAACTCCGTATTGTGAAATAAAACAATCCGTTCCTCCAAAATCGTACGACATGTCTGTGATGCCCCGACGACAAGTGTGCAATCCTCTGGCGCGTACCAGCCTGCGATATAGGAGCCGGGATTGTTTTACAATACCACACACTTCTTAGATTTCTTGGGCGCAGGCTCCAGGGCGGCAACGATGGCCTTCAGACCGATCTGTCAGCTTCCTCTATATGCAAAATCACGGGCGCGAGCAGAACGAACCTCATCAAAGACGTCCTTGAGCTTGTACTGCGTCAAGGCGGAACACTCCACGTATTTCACAGCGCCCAATTCTTTAGCCATCCGGTCTCCGTCTTCCTTGCGAATGGGCTGCATCTTTTGACGGGAAAGCTTTTCCCGAACAGCGGGATCGTCGCGCAAATCGGTTTGGGTGCCGACGATTAGGCAAGGAACACCAGGGCAGTGGTGGTGAACTTCAGGGAACCATTTTTCGCGGACGTTCTCGAAGGAGGCGGGGGAAGTGACGGAGAAGCAGACGAGAAAGACATCGGTTTGGGGATAGGAAAGAGGACGGAGACGATCATAATCCTCCTGGCCGGCGGTATCAAAGAGACCCAGGGTGTATGGCTCATCGCCAATCCTAATGCGCAATAATGATAGTCATCGAGTCAGCCATCTATTGAGGAAGAGTCGCAATGTGATCATCTTGGATCCGAAGTCAGGAAGAGAGAGCGACAATGACGCGATCGATGACATGATGCTGCGCATTTCACCCAAGAGCGTTTCAAGGTGCTCGCCGTGCATGGGGGCAGAGGACAACGACTTACATGACCGTGACAGCATAGTTGTCGAAGACGGTAGGAACATATTCCGAGGGGAACTTGTTCGTTGTGTACGAAATTAACAGGCAAGTCTTTCCAACCGCACCGTCACCGACGACAACACACCTGCAAGATAGAAGAGACACAGATTAGCAGGTCGCCCAAGGAAAAGAGTGCCAGAAGACCAGTAGTAGACTTAAAGAAAGGGGGCAGAGGCTGCGGGAGGAAGAGAAACGGGGGGTAAAATGGTGGGAGGGGAATGAAAGAGCGGGAAGGGGATGAGAATCGTGGGGGCAAAAGGAATAAAGAGAATAGTAGAACGTACTTGATTGTGGCTACAACCATATTGTAAACCTTGGGCTACCCAAGAAAGTCACCAAAGAGACTGTGTGAATGTCCAGGTGAAAGTTGTTGGAGTCCGAGAGGAGATGGACAGGAGGGAAAGGTAAATGCGGTGAACAGGGGGGAGGACCGTGAGGGGAGGGGGGGGGGATGGGAGGTAGATTAGAATAAGAGAGATTGATTAAAAGGGAGGCAGAACGATGAGATGGTAAGGGAGGGAGGTAATCGGGAAAGAGTAAGGCGGCTAAGATAGGACAGAGAAGAGGTCGCGGGTGATGAGGAAAAGACAAAGAGCTTAAGTGTGTAGGTAGAATGGGGAATCACAAATAGTAACTTATCGGTGGGTGTGCGATGTGGTGGCAGTTTGACGGTAAAAGGATAATAGGAATAGGAATAATGGGAGGGTAGGTTGAGGAGGAGGAGGACGATGAGGAAGGGAGGGAGAGACGGAGAGAACGAGACAGAGAGTGAGTGGAGGGAGGGAGGAGAGAGTACCTACTAGAGAGGACGGAGGAGGTGGAGGAGGAGGAGGAGGAGGAGGGAAGGGAAGATGTGGATGGATGGGCTTGAATGGGCTGGGCTGGATGGAGTTGGTGAGGGCCGGGAGGGAGACTGAAAGCCAGCCAATGTGGGAGAACTGCAACGGGGCAATCCGCACCGTTAGTACCAGTAGCCAGTACAGAGTACTTAGTAGTGGGTAAGTTAAGGTAAGGTAGATAGGCTAGGCAGGTAAGGCAGTTAGTACGGAGTAGTTTGAGCTCTATTCAATTATTTAGCTCCTGCTGCTGTACAGCACATACCTAACTTAGCTCAGTCATTGAGGAAACCTAAAGAAAGCAGAACAACAATCTTTATTTTTCTCTTCCTGTTCAAATATTGATATAGCCTTTGACTCCCATTCTCTTCTTCCTTTCCTATCTCTTCATAATCTCCCGTCCTATTAAAGAGGACAATGAAACACAAGCGCTGTCGCCTCCGTGGTCAAACCATCACATAAAATTCAGGCTTCGAAGTCAAATGGCTATAACTACCACGCATGTCTTCCAGGGATTTGTTCACTACAAAACACAGAAATCACCATAATGAACCCAGTCAAATCATCATTACTCAGCGAAGCACCTTAGCCCTAGGGCGGAGCTTCCTCCGCATCATTCTCAAGTTCTTGTATGAGCGCTACATATGCTGTGTTGACAGTAACTTATCTGTTACAGCCCCGCAGACTGGCTCCAAGGGCTCTCGAGCCGCGTCCTGAATACTCACAGAATCATGTGCCAGAAGGTGATCAAGACCAGAGGAATTTTGCGACAGTTCTGGCAGAAACTAAGAGGCGACAATCAGCCGTGCAGAAGAGGGACAAGTTAGAGAAAGGATCGATAGGGAGTCGCAGGTTATAGCAGCTACCCTGGCTGAAACACAAGCAGCCAGGACCCTGATATTTTGATCGACGAGACCGAGCAACAAGCCGTAGCAGAAAAAGCGTTGCTCGGGAGAAGAAACAAAGCATCTATAGAGACTACAGAGTACTACCCAGACAGTAGCGCCGAGGCGATGGATACCGCCCGTAAATCTAGCTCCGGCTAGCCTGGCTACAGTGCTTTACCAAGTAAGGTACTGGTATTACCGCCATCTTGATCCAAAGAGGTGAGATAGACGAGACAAATTGGTATGAAGCGGTATGAGACATTACGAGTAATCCACTGCTTTGGTGACACTAGTCCTGTCTGGGCCGATTGCAGCTGACCGCCTGGGCGGTCACAGCTCTAACTAGACCACTACAGTGTTAGTCGGGTCACATTCATCTGGCACTGCGCATGGATCCGTTCGACTCCTACGCGCCAGAGGAGAACAAATCATCGTGAGCAACGACCCCTTATTTAACATGAAGAACTCTGCTGGCACATTAGGAAATGCCAAAAGATACAGACACAGTCAACCACACTTTATTCGAGGACCGCCTGCCTGTTTGGATAATATCTGTAGTATAGAGCATTGTCCTCCCAACTTCCAGCATGGCTACTTACCCACTACTGTGGATCCTCGCTATAACGAACTCTTTGAAACGAATTCCTCTATATAACGAGCCTTTTGGGCTGGGAATTCCCGCCCCCCCCCCCTACTAAATTCGTTATTTTCGCCATATAACGAAGTTCATGAGTCAAGACTATTCCTACATACAGAATTCGCTACATAGAGGAAGAGTTATACCTGAATAAGTAAGGATTTATACCTATTTAGAAAGGTAAGATTTTACAGGTCACGTGGTTGGTGTTTTTAAGGATCAGGTCTCAGGACATGTATACTCCGATATAAGTTCACACACCAAAAACCTATATTCGCTACAACGAAATCCTCGTTATAACGAACTGATCGGCCTTTTCCAATTGTTTCGTTATAGCGAGGATCCACAGTACTCAAATAATTCGGCAAGACGCTAAGTTTCATGACTTCCCGCAGGTCACCCCCAGGATACTAATTAAGTCACTAGTAAATTGAGTGTGTAAGGAGTAGCTACTCTGTCTATCCATCGACTTACCCTCCGCGGCGCTGCCGCCCCTCTAAGCCTACTACGGCAAAATCTCTTTGTGGTGTCCCAAATCTCATGAGGTGTATGTATGCAGGCTGACTCGCTGATAAGTACAAATATTCACAAAAGGTCGTCTAATCTAATCATGTCATCTATACAAATTTCAATCGAAAGCAATCGCATTGTCGTTCTGCCGGTGACCATTCATTTCTCACCATTGCAGCTCAGGTGTCATAACTTCATATACGATTTACCCCCGCAAGCCAATTCAAGCCAGGGTAACGGTCGTGGCGGCCCCATACCATGACCAGTCGATCGATCAGGGTGGTCCGATGTAACGGCCGTGAGGTGGCCGCCTGTTGATCCCTAATACACTAGGGTTACCGCGCGTTGGCGCGGAAATCAACAGGGAAAATGCTAGGCGACAAGCATTTTTCGCTGTTCCCTGCGGGGGCAGTTTCGTATGCATGTGTCTATACATGCACAACAACCATCAAAGACACCTCTTAACGCTCAGATCGTTTTGAGTGTGCCTCAGATTCAGGCTCATCCGCTTCTGCTTCTGCAGGAATGGGCTCATGAGTTGGGGTTTCGCCCATCTGCGCCCGTTAGTCATATAAGCGCCACAGGGTTTCATAGTGACATACCTTGTCGAGCTGATAATTGGACATGAGAAGGCTCAGGGGGATCAATGGGATGGTCGCAATCAGTGCCAGAACCAAGAGTTTGTTCATGGTTTCCTGATAGGCTCGATTGATGGCCACCCGCGCGGGCGAGCCCACAGGGTAAGAAAGTGCTTTGGTCAACTTTCCAAATATCTCACTAACATCCGCCTTGGCCTCGTCGGGAAGGTACTGTTGTAGTTTGCGTGGAATGTGATGTGTCCAGATGGCGCCCGAAATGGCGGCTCCTACGGCACCGCCCATTTCCATGGAGGTAAGGAACATTGCCGTGGCGGCTGCAACGTCCTGGTGGCTGGCGGAGGCCTGAACTCCCAATTGGACAGGTACATTGAGGAGCCCACCGCCTGCACCGACTATCACCTGGGTCCCCAAAATCAAAGCTGGTGAGCTCCCCTCTCTCCGGTAGGTCAACATTAGGAATATCCCAGAAATGTATATCACGCAGCCAATCGTGACGTAGACGCGGTAACGCCGTGTATATTTGATCAGGATCGAAACTCCAAAGGCGGCAATAGTGGATGTGAAAGCGAACGTTTGGGTCACACGACCCGCTGTTGCTACATCGTAGTCCTGGACAACCTGGAGATAAGAGTAGAGGTACGGCTGAACAGAAAAATAGAATGCCACTTCAAAAATGTTAGTTTGGTCAGCATTAGCCTCGGGGTAATTCGCGAAGAATTGACATACTGAAGTAGAAGAAAGCCAGAGTACAACCTGCCAGAGCAGTACGCTGTTTGAGGAGGTGCAAGGAAAGCAAGGGCTTGGGAGCCAACTTCTTCGAGCTTTCCCAAGCAGGTAAAGCGCAAAGGCAGACTATACCAACTATGATCATGGCGATGATGCTGTTATTCTTCCACCCGTTCTTGGAATTGGCCGCCAGAGTCAAGGGAACCAAAATCAAGGTCACTGCCGCGGACAGCAGAATCAAGCCGAACATGTCAAGATCATACCAAGTGTGGCGAACAGCGGCAATGAATCCACGACGGTGAGCGCTCCTGGGCTTAATGAGGTTCAGCCTCTTGGCCTTGCGCTGGTTCAACAAGAGTGAGAGTGCCAAAGGAAGAAACGAAGCGGGCAGAATGATTGACCACATGCCGTAGCCCCAGCGCCATGAGGTATGCTCAAGCACCGCGTTTGCAATCGTCGGCCCGATCCAGACAGTCACTAAAAAGGGTAGCTCCGGTAGAAGTGCAAGAAGTGCACGGTTGAGGAGGCTACTGCTGTCGGCGATGAAGACCTGTTGCAATATTTGCAAGCCAGTTGAACCGGCGGAGTAAAAGATTTGGGCTGAGGCGTATGTCTGAACATTGGTCGACGCAGCCATTTGGACGTATCCAAGAACGTATATCAATATACTGACGCAGAAGGCCTCGAAACGGCCGAAAACATCAGCGACTTTTGCCATGGGTGGCTTAATGACAGCTGCGATGGACGGTTAGCCAAAACTAGGAGTGTCCAGCCTCAGACAGTGTACCGACCATTAACGACATTCTGAACAACAAGAACAGTTGAGATCAACGAATGTTTGCTGAAAGCGCTTGTAGCATATGCCGAAAGGGACATTACGGTTTGACCCTCAAGGGACGTACAAAATGCCATGAGGAATATGCTTCAGAATCGTCAGTACATATGCGCCTTCAAGTTCTCAGTCCCCTTCCACAAACACTAGAAGCACAAACCTGATATATGCTATGATCAAAGACCGTGTGGTCCAAGTCAGGTTGATTGCTTCAATCTTCCTGACACCCTCCTGTATAGAATCCCCCGAGGACTCTACATCGCTGTCATGCCTGCCTGCCTCATATCCTGCTTGGAGAAGATGTTCTCCTTCCTCGTCGTTGTATTGATCCATTTGACTGATTGTGCCATATGAAACTTTCGAGCGGTAATCAAGTAAGGGCATTGCGGGTGTGTCGGGTTGGATGATGTATGATCGAGTGGCAGAGTCGCACTAAGGGCAAGGTCCATTTACTGCAACCGACCGTGGGAGACTTGGTTTATAGTCGTGAGTAGTTGTGAAGGCGAAAGTAGCATGTGGATAGGAGGTTGAATAGTGTTAAAGCCGAAGCATCGACATGGAAGAGAAAAGGCGACAAGCTGACGCTTGCGAGGCTGCGCGGACGGAAAGGAGTCTCTGCGACCTGAACCAGCCAGATCCACCGACAAGAGAAAAAGCAATCAACAGGCGACCAACGAAAAGGAGGAATCAAGTAGCGCAGAGACTAGGAATAAACCCCGATGAGGGGTACAGGTCAGAACGGCAGAGCTAATAGACTGGTGGACACTGAATCAAGGTCAGATGGGTTTGGGTACCAGTCCTGCGTTAGGTAACCAGATGCAGACAGTCAAGTCAATACACAGCGCAACGCGTGGATCGCCAGATCTATAGTGCAGGAGGAAGCACAAGGGGCTGAGCTCCAAGGCTTCCAGTCACAAATCAGACCCTCACGATGATTCACACCACTGACCACGATCGACAGGCCGCACTTATGCAAGTCGGTGTGGGAAGCTAGGACTTAGCCTATGGGCTGAACGCCCGTGGCCCAGAAGGGAAGTGTGGCACCCGCAGAGTTGCTGCAGCGAATAGATACTTGGAAGAGAGAGGGGGAGGAAAAAAAAGATTCGAAATTTGCTTCTATCCAGTACCAATCCCCAGGTCGAATGCGGGCGGATGTTGCCTGTCGGGCAAGTTTAAGTGGTGACAAAAGTTTGTGCCTTGCGCCCCAGGCAGTTCATTGACAGATACTTGGTTACACGCGGCGGACGACCAAGGTAGAGGATAGATAATAGAGATGGAGGTGGGGGGAGGGGAAGATATCGAGTGTCGACAAGAGCCGGTAGGTACCCCTGGCCTTTCTGCAGAGAAGGCTTCGACTGCAGGAGTTCACCCCAAAGAGGCGTGGTGGTTGCGGAAGCTGGGTGGGGATGGGAAGGAAGATAGTGTGGCAAGTGACCGGGATGTCGAATATTACGCAGTGTAAGAGAACATCAGATATGATAAGATCACCTGGTCCGGCGGTCGGACCGAGCGGCAGTGTGAGGGGAGGGGAGGGAAAAGCCGGGATCAGATGATGGTGGTAGTGGTGGTGGTGGTGGTGGTGAAGGATAGATGGTCAGTCAGGCTGATCAGTGGTCCGTGGAGACTAGTAGACTAAAGGGAAAAGTGGTTCTCCGCTACTCATCTTTTTTCTTTTTTTTTTTTTGCTATTTGTATATGGTTTGGTTGGTAGCAACCGGCTCTTATACATTGTAGTCAAGATCGATCCATGATGGATTTCTATACTTACCAGATGGCACAGTACTGTTCCTCCAGTAGTAGGTAGGAAGTATTCAGGCAAGTCATCCATTCATCCCTCTTTTCCCCAGTCTGACCGCCTGGCTGGCTGGCATTCTGCTTGGACAACTTGGAAGCAAGAATGAAGTTGCGCATCGCCGCTTCATCCACTTCCGCCCCCTTGCATGCGTGCAGACACGACAAACCTGTTTGAAACTGGATTTATCGACCCAAAGACCTCTGTGAAGCGATGTTGATTGGAATGCTTTGCACCTTTCTCTGCATGACTCGACCGCGTTGCCCAATCCAAGGAGAGGTATTGTCATCTCACCGGGCTCCTCATGCGGCTTCGACCCTTTGAAAAGTGCTTAGCATGAAATTCCACGTCCTCTTCCCCCCCAACCCGACCTTACCGGTACATCACTGTTGAATGAAGCCCGGACCCATCTCCTGATTGGGCTTAAGAGATACAAAGCTCGCCCGGGGAAGAATGGATCATGGATGACTCGGGAGCAACCGCGTCATCCAAACCGACCTGTCATCGGAGGCCGTTCTCCCACCACACCACCAACAGACCGAGCAGGGTGAGTGAGGTACGAGGATCAGATGAAATAGCGCGCTCACGGGTCACCTGCGAGTTATTATAGTATCCCCCAATAACTCCCTCCCGCCCAAGCCGCTGTGAGAACAATGAAGAGATACCCTCAGATCGCGAAGGTGGTAGGTGCACTTCGACCTGTGACGAGCCTTAAATGAACCCCACTCGTTAGTCCATCAATGCTTGCAAGCCAAAATAAAAGAAAAGAAAAAAAAGTCTCCAAGTTTGACAAGGTCCTGTCTCGGGGATTAATATTTCCTCTGTACGACCTGTCGGTGATTTCTAGCGTGACTTTGAGGGTTGCTCGGCGATTTCGAGGAAAGCATGGCCAGATCTCGGCTCTTAAACCACGAACAGAGAGGGCATTTAGAGAAGGGCATTTGGCTTGCGTTACTGAGAACAGATGGCGCTCCTGTCACGACTACTTGCCGTTGATTCGTGTATCGCCCACTATCATGCTCACAAATTCATTTGTTACGCTGAACTCCAACTGATGTGTATTCTGGTTTCTGTTCACGTGGTTTGCGTGTTTTCGAACTCATTACTCTTGAACAACAGTTAACATTCCTGGACTCCATTTTCATCGATGCATATATAGTCAGGTCGGAATAAGCCTGTTCAAATAGGTCTTTTTGAATCCGTCGTCGATCTATTGCCATGTCTTGCATCGAATGGGCTTGGGGGAAAGCCTCGGAAATGAGTTGCATACCTCACAAATTATGCATATCAGACGACCAATCAGCTAGGCACTGCAAATTTCAAGGTCATGGTAGGGCCATTAAAAATGCATAACTACAGCGAGAGCATCCTGTACCTGCTGACTACACAACCACAACCGCATCCTGCATTCACCGACGCTGGTTGGCGACAGACCTACCATTTCTCTTCACAGGCACATCCATGTGTAGTAAGTACCCTTCCTGACAATATGAAGAATGTTAAAGATTTGTGCTTCTGAAGATACATTGAACAAGATGTCTATGGACAACTCAAAATTACATTCAGCCACAGATCTAATGAAACCCCTCACTCAGCCGAATCGATAATCAAGTGGCCGAAGTTGACTACCAGATCCTCCTTTTCGTCCGAAGGTTTCGCTGCATAAAGTCCGATCCAAAGGTCTTGCACTTTTGTGTCTTCGAAGAACCAGGTCACCTCTCGAAGGGGAGACTTCTGAACGCCCTCAACCAGATAGATCCATAAGCTGTTATCCGACTCTCGGACAATCTCCAGGGTGGCCGCTCCACCACCTGACGGCACAGGCTGCAGACTCCAGTCCGCCCAACGGTCCTTGGCGACAGTGCTCAGGTGTGGCCTGCCGTTGGCAAGCTCAATGCCGGACTTGACCCATTTCCGAGTTCCATCGGCACCATTGAGGACCAGGATCACGCCTCCTTGGTCGTACTTGTGTTTCCAGAGGGCATTGAATGCGACCCTGGCCCTTTTGAAGGATTGCACTGGCACGCTTCTGTACAGTATGGGTGCGTTGAAAGACTCTGTGGAAGGAGGTTTGGCCCAAATGTCGGTTGAAGGGCTCGCTTTAATGGAGAACTCGGCGGGGAGGTTCCCGTCACCAGGAACCTTTTCGGAAGAGTTTGCGAATTTGAAATCCGTCATGATCGCGCGCAGTGTGAGATCCGATGTGGGTAGCGTTGAAGGAGATAGATTAGATCGAAGCGGAAGTCTTGAAGTGCGGAGGCGGGGGAAAAGATGAAGTGTAATGCGATGGTTGATATGAGGAAACACAAATGAAGATATGAGTAGCACGGTTAGGAAGACCGGGAACCTCAATATGAATAAGAGGCCGGAGGACCATGGCCCAGACCCTACGTCACTTGGAGGGGGAGCAGCTCCACCGTCCAGAAGGCGCTGGGTCAAAGCTGGAGAAGCATCCCAAGGGATCATTGCCCTCTGCGGTAACCTATGACAGCGATGACTCCATCTCCGGTGGGGTTATCGGAGGGGTCGGCGAGGGTAGGAAGCACGGCAGACACGAATGTTGCTGCTGCTGCTGCACTAGCCAAAGTAGACAACTCTGTACCATACTCAAAGAGGTAGATCGATAAGCATACTAGGTAGGTGGCTTCGTAGTACAGCACCTACGAACTGCAGGCGCTGCAAAGTCCGTGGGGTGAGCAGATAGTATAAGTACAGTAGTGCCGCAATGCTCCTCCTTCCCGTAACCGATCGAAATCGATTGCATAACTATGAGTGCTCGTTTCACAGGGGAGATGACATAAGCGAGACCTTCTCCTAGAAGGCGGCGTTGCGTTGTCGATCGGTCAGAGGATCTCCAAAATGGCAACCAGCGTCAAATCGATCGATGCTGATTTGGCACGACGAATTCCAGGCATGGGCTGATTGATATTATCCAACTCTCTGTGATGTTTCTCCTTCGTTATGTCTGCCCGTCTCCTTCACCCAGATGAGTATGAGCTAGAAACTCGCTCTTCAGCGGACTCTCAGGAGAGCTTCAATCTCGATGACGCCGATTTCGAATCGCAGGTGCCTCCGCGACCCAGACGGATGCTGAGAAAGGTTCCTTTCCTATTGAGACTGTTCTCTTCGACCTATTCTGGCTATCGTAGCCTGAAGCCTTCGCGACCGTTCCTATCGGCCTCAACACGCCGTGGTTGCTACCGCCGCCTGCTGTTTCGCCGCTGGTGCCTTCGCCTCCATGCCGCCGCAGGTATCATTCTTGCGCTTATCGTCCTAACGTCAATCTTCCGACCTTCGTATACTCGGCTGCCGCCACATTATTCGTCTCTTTGGGATGCAGTGTCGCAATCGACTGAACCCGGCCGTGGAAATCCCCGCAACGAGAAAGTCTTCATCGCTGCAAGCTTGTACGACCGCGATGGCGACCTGGCGCAGGGACACTGGGGAGATAGTGTGCTACGGCTAATTGACCTGCTTGGGCCAAGCAATGTCTTCTTGAGTATCTATGAGAATGACAGCGGCGCGGACGGGGAGCGGGCGCTTCGCGGCCTGGAGACACAGGTCACATGCAAGAAATCCATCGTATTCGAAGAGCATCTCGATTTAGACTCTCTTGCAAAAATCGTGGCGCCCGATGGGTCAAGGCGAACGAAACGGATCGAATACTTGGCTGAAATTCGAAATCGAGCCCTACGGCCTTTGAGCGATCAGCATGATGTGCAATACGACAGGCTCTTGTACTTGAATGATATTGCCTTCAACCCGGTCGACGCACTTCACCTCTTGTTCTCTACAAATGTAGCGGACGATGGCGTTTCTCACTATCGCGCAGCCTGTGCTATCGATTTCATCAATCCTTTCAAGTTCTATGACACTTACGCGACGCGGGACTTGCAGGGTTACAGCATGGGGCTTCCTATCTTCCCTTGGTTCTCAACTGCGGGAGAAGGTCAAAGTCGACAGGATGTGCTATCAGGAAAAGATGCCGTGCGGGTTCGCAGTTGCTGGTCAGGCATGGTGGCTTTTGACGCTCGGTTCTTCCAGCAATCTCCGGAAAGCCAAAGCTACAAGGGCGTTGAAACACCAGTTCAGTTTCGTGCTTCACATGAATTGTTCTGGGAAGCGTCTGAGTGCTGCCTCATCCATGCTGACATTCAGGAACCTCTGGCGAATGGGGGAGATAGCGGCATCTATATAAACCCATATGTCCGTGTCGCATATGATTCCCATACTCTGTCTTGGCTTGGGACGACTCGACGATTTGAGAGACTGTATGCCTTGATTCAAAATCTGATCAGTCGCCTTGCTGGACTACCATGGTTCAATCCTCGCCGAGATGAGATTCCGGGACAAAATGTACAACAGACAGTCTGGGTTCCAGATGAAAAAGAAGATGGCAGTGGCTCGTTCCAGATAGTTGATAGGGTTGCAGGGAAGGACGGCTTCTGTGGACGCCCGGGGCTGCAGGTAATTGTTGAGCATCGCGAAGAGGGACAAAAGGGGTGGGAAACCATCCCAATGCCGTCTTGAGGTTGTCTTTGCTGAAAGTTGGCACGTATCATTTTGCTGTCGTGAATCTCCACCGCCTGGTAATGCGTTTGTTTGCACTGAGGGTCATGACAGCCTCGTCTCCCCCGCCTTTCCATTAGCCCAAGAGATATATGTAACGCGCGCAGCAAAGTCTCAACTACAAACGCTTTGAAGAACTCCGGTGAATTACCCCAAGAATCTCCCGTGGTTCAATCCGTAGCTTTCACTTGGGGAGATTACTCATTTCAGCTTCGCTTTTATAGATACACCGAGCCGTTGGATGTTATGGTGATCATTCATGCCTTCTCTTCTCGTTCCAAAATGTCACCAGCTTCCTCCTCCGCCTTGGACCTTGTAAAACATCACTCCTCTAGAGACATGGAGTTCGCCAACCGCGTCACAGGAGTTATCTACGGGGTGCTCGATTCTCTTATGGATCGGGCGTCCTTGGCCAGCCTTGACGAAAGCCAGCATGCCCCTAAAGCTGTGAAGTGGCCGACAATGAAGGGCTCTCGTCTCCATGCGGTCCGTCCAACTCTTCCTTCTCGACTTCCTCCAGTCGCGCTTGTTTCAAAGTTCGCGCTCTGCTTCCCGCCTGCTCCAGTTCCAGTCTGACCATTTCTTTGAAATACTGACAAGTAGTGGAAAAATCAGCAGGCTTCTCAAATCTCACCCGGCAACCAGAGGACCTCCCTCGTTGACTCGGTCAACACACTCAAAGCGTCTTCTCTTGCTCTGGTTTCACCCTCTACATCTCCCTCCTCTTGTTCCCCTTCCATCAGACCCCAGAACACATCCCCTAGCTTGTTTACCCAACAAAAATACACCGAAGAGAAAGACAACAAAACAGCGAACATGTATCCCGTCGCTGACGTGGACGATACCGCCGGCTTCATGGCTGCTGCGCGCGCCTGGAAGCCGGAGAGAGACTACTTCAACTCGTCCGCTCAGGTTGAGGATGTGTCTATTGACAAGCAAGGTGGTGAAGATAATTCCGCCAACGCTTTGGACTACAACGCGACTGCTGGCGATGACGACTTCGGTGGGTCACCCACACTTCAACCTGAGAGCCACACAGACTAATTTTCACCTGTGCATCCAGTTGGCATCCCCGGTGATGATGCTTTCGACGGATTCGCTCCCCCCAAGTCCGATGCTGGAGATTTTGAAGCAGGACTCGAGACTCAGAAGTCGGTCACAGATTGGGACGGAGCTGACAACACTCTGAAGCAGGAGCAGCAGCAGCAGCAGCAGCAGAAGCAGCGTGTTACTGCTGCTGCCGCCTCCAGCTTGCCTGTTACCTATACCCCCTCGGAGGAGGAAGATCGCGAGAACCTCACTACCTTCAAGTCGTGGGGTCCTCCCGCTCCTCGTGACAAGCCCGGTACTGCTGCCCCTTTGCCCACTTCCTTGTCCTCAAATGCAGACTAACACCCTTTTATTTATCAGCTGCTCGCATCCGTCGTGTTATCATCAAGGGTCTTCCCACTGCCTGGTGTAGCCCTGCCAAGGTCCTTTCGCTTGTGCACGGGGGTGCCATCGACAGCATCAACGTGACTTCCTCTGGCACTGCACACATCTTGTTCTGTGAAGCCGATGCCTGCAGGGCGTTTTATGACAAATACCCCAACGGCATCGATCTGGACCGGGAGAAGAAGCTCACTGTGTTTGTGGAGATGGGCCAGGAGGTTGACGTTGTCAGCTCCAGTCTCAGTTTCAGTCTCTCCGTCGGGGCCACCCGTGTTGTTCGTGCTGTCGGAGCCCAGATGGATGTCAATATGGAGAAGTTGGTCAAGCTGGCGACCTCCAAGAATGGCAAGCTGGAGAAGATGATTGACACCTACGTCCCCGGTGAAGTAAGTTGTCTTCCCTTGAGCCTGCAGTTCCCTCAACTGATCAAACCGACTCCAGGCCCGCAGCATCGTGTTCCGCTTCTGCAGTGTCGACGACGCCGTCCGCTTCCGTGCCGCCTTTGTCCGCGAGATTGAATTCGAACAGTGCAATGTTCAGTACGCGGCTGATCCGTAAGTGAAGCCTATCTGCATACCTTGGCACATAAGGTTTGGGCTTTTGGCTAAGCATATACAGATGCGAGACTGCGACTGGCTACCATGTGGACTAGATGTCTGATTGTTGTGTGTCCACGGGTCTGCCATGATCTATATTGTGGATCTTCTGCAGTACACACGGCATTTCAAGCGTTCTACGATGCCCCAAGGACAACTTCTTTCTTCATGTTGTACATTAAGGTGGCTTCGGGCCCATGACTATTACCGAGTTCTATGAAAGCAAGCGCCATCAATGCAGCTAGCTCATATGTCATATCCAAACTTAGGAATATGCGAAGACGAGAGTCACCCGCTGCATTTGTATCCTACCGGGTAGCCTTTTTTAAGTTGCGTACGGCTATTATATCCGATGAAGTTGGACGCCCTACTATATCCGCTAGAAATATACTCAGGTAGGCAGGTATAGTTCCCATCACCACAACACCACCCACCAAAGAAAAAGAAACCGAGCAACAAACATCCCTAACTATCTCCCTTCCCTCCCCTTCCCCTTCTCTCACTTGATCACTAAGTATCCTTCCTCCACGCCCCAGATCAAACCAACCAGCTATCACGATATTAATACACAACCATTACAACCCAGCACATACAATACCCCCATAATTACCATACACAACCCACCACAGAGTATGTCTCCGTATCCGTATTCAAAGTACTCCGTACGGTAACCAACAATACCACATTACACTCATCCGTCGGATAACTAACACTGCCCCCCCCAAACTCCAGCTCCGAGGCCCTACCCCGAAAACCTCGGGGTTTGTTAGGTACATAGCGGGCCGAGGGGGTAAGTTACAGTGGTTGTACTGCGGTTTGCTCCGGTTATATAGAGTTATAATAAAATTATATAAAGTTCTGACTAATTATAAGTTCTTTAAATCTAGGAGTACTAATCTTTATATAAATAATAGATTATACTAAAACTATACCTTTTTTACTAGATCTAAAGTAGTTTTTATACTATTTATTATTATAATATATTTTAATCTTAGAGTTATACTAACTGTTATATTTTTTATTTATACTTATTTATAATAATAATTTAAACTGTTGTTATAACTGTTCTATTTTATAAACTAAAGTATAAATAAGTATAATCTTATTTAAATCTTACTAAAAATAAATATTATCTTATTAAAATCTTACTAAAAATAGATATTATCTTATCGAAATCTTATTTTATTATTTATTTTTTTCTTAATATAGCCTTTTTAATTTTTTATATATATAATTATTTACTGGAGGCTAAAATCTTTTTTTTATATAATATATCTTAATTTTTATATTTTTTATTATTTATTTTTTTATTCTCTATACTAATCTTTCTTTATTTTTTTATTTTTTTTATTAATCTTTTTTTATCTTCTTATTTTCTGTACTAATTTTTTTATCTTTTTAAATATATTCTAAAATCTGTATTTTTAATATTTTTAATATCTATCTTTTTTTATCTGCAAGTAAGATAAATAAAACTAAGTTTTAGTATCTATTTCAGCTTTAAAACTAAGATTTTAATATTTTTTTATAAATAGTTTTTAAAATTATAGAATAATATTTAATAATTCTTTATAATATACAGTAATATTCTTTTTTTTTTATTATAATATATAGTAATCTTCTGTAATATACAGTAATTTTTTATAATATTTAGTAATATAATTAGGCTGTATAGTAAGTTAATTTGTTTATTAGCTATATACAGAAAACTTCTAGATAATATATATTTAAATAATAATAATAAGAATAAAAATAAACAAGCAATAAAACTTAATCTTAAAAAAAAATATATAAAATTATAGAAAATATTATATTTAACTTTATATAAATTATAGTTTAACTAGCTAAAGTTACTATTAGTTAAACTATATTAGATTAAATTATAGAACAACTACTTAAAATATATAAAAAAAAAAAAAGGCGTCTTACTAAAAATAGTATAAAAATATTTAATCTATAGTAAAATAAGTAAATAATAATAATTTTTAATATTTATTTTAGATAAATAGAGTTAGAATAAAACTAACTATTTTATTTACTTTTTATAAACAGTAAAATATATTAATAAAATAAATTATAAAAATATTTTCTTTCAGCAGAATATAAGTAATAACAAAAAAGAAAAAACTATCTAAAAGATTTATATTATTTTTATTATAATATACTTATCTAGTTAAATTAACTAAAAGTTAGAAAAAATCTCTATTTTTAGAACTATTTGCTTCGAAGATAAATAAAATAATTAAAAATATTAAATATTAGACTAATATAAAAAATCTCTATAAAAAATACAAACCTGTATAAGACTAGAAAGTTAGATTATTATATTAAGAAGAAAAGAAAAATAAATATAAAAAAAATAATAATAAAGCTATTTAATAATATAAAAAACTTAGAGACTAAAATTTTTAAATTAAGTTTTAGTAAAAATAAGTTTTAATAATAAGCTAAAATTTTAAATAAAAAAAAGCAGCTGTAACTCTTTTATAAATTAAATATTTATTAATCTGATTAAGTCTTTCTGGTTGACAGTAAAAATAAATTAAGTATTAATTTTAAGCAAGCTAAAAAATCTTATTAAAATTAAAAAACTTGTTAAAAAGATAAATAAAAATAAAAATAAAAATAATCTTAAAAAGTTTGCTAAAAATATTAGAAATAATATTTTTAAAATATTAAAGTACTTAGTTATATCTAATTTTAAAGCTCTACTAATAATAAGTAAAAAAAATAATCTAATAAAAATTATTTTTAAGAAGCTTAAAAAACTAGAGCAAATCTAGTAGTTTATTAATAATTTTAACTATTAAAAAGAAAATTATTTAAAAGCCTGCTAAAATCTTAGGATTAAAAATTTAAAATATCTGTATTTATTAAATATAATTATATTTATAGTATTAAAATTCTGGTAATTTATTAGAATCTAGACTATTATTAAGATTATAATTAAAAAAATAGTATAGAAAATATTACTAGCAGATATAGTTAGACTAGAAAAAATATAATAATCTATTAATATTATTTTTATAATAAATAATTTAAAAGATTTTAGTATTAGGCTTTTACAACTAACTTCTAGAAATATATAGTATATTTTAAAAAAAAGACTAAGTCTAAGAATAAATTTACTATAGAAAGACTAAAAAAGCCGATTTTAATACTAATATTATTATATTTAATTTATTAATAGTAGACTAAGATTCTAAATATTATAAAGCAGTTAGTACTGTATATATATTATAAAAAAATATAAAGCCGAAAGAATATTAAACAGATTAATAATAAGTTAATAACTAACTATAAAATTTTTACTAAATAAAAATAATATTTAATAGTTATATTAAGTAGTTATAATATATTTAAAAACTGCTATAATATTTTAGATATTAAAGTCTGGTATATACACAAGTATAAAAATAAGTTTAAAAATAAAAAAAATTATCTAAAAAACTATTCTAATAATATTAAAGATTATTTTAGATTTATTATTCTAAATAAAATTTATAACTTATATAATAAGACGTCGAAAATATTCTAAGCTGTATAATAAATTAAAAATAATTTTAATCTTTTATTTATAGTAATATTTTTTTTTAATAACTATAATAGTAATTTTATTAAATACTTATAATTATTTTTTAAAAGATATTTAATATTTAAAATAATAGAACTAGTAGTTATAAAAAAGGCCTTAACTATATTTTTAGATATTTATTATATAAATCTTATTTTTAGCAAGATTTTTTTTAAAAAGCATATTATTTATATAAATCTAAATAAAAAAATATAATTAATACGATTTTATGCTTTTTTAAAATATTTAATAATCCGGAGAACTTTTACGTCTATAATTCTATTTAAAAATAATTAAATAATTAGTAAGAATATTCCCTCTGTAGTATATAAGATATTTAATATAAAATTTAATTCTAAAAAATAAAAAGTCTATAAAACTTATTAAATTAAAAATTATTATATTATAGTACTTAACCAGTTAGACAGAAAAAATCTATAGTACTAATAGATTATAATATATTTTTATTAATTAATTTTAAAAGTCTTATAGCTTGGTATAATTCTATTTAAACCAACTTTTTTAAAAGTAGATTTTCCTAAAATAGTTAATTTATAAAAAAAATATAAGCTAATACCTAAATAAATATAATATTTATAAAAATAAAAACAAGTTGAAGATACTATTACTATTAAAATATTTTATATATAATCTAAATTTTAGCAGAAAAATAGAAATAATTTATAAGTAAATATAAAGTAACTAATTATATTTATCTAAAAAATACTAAAAATATAAATTATATTAGAAGTTCTATATATATTAATATAGTTTAAAAAAAAAAGTTAATTATATAAATACAGTTTCCGGGAAAAAAATTTTATATTCTAGTAATTTTATAAGAAACCGGATTTAATACAGAAATAATCTATAATAGTCTAATAGCAAGAAAAAAAACTAATATTATTATATACTTTATAGAAAAGTTTAAAAAATATATAATTCTAATTATATTTTTTTAATTTAACTCGACCAATTTTAATTTTTAGAGATTTTATCGGAATATATATTTTTTTAGTATACTGCTGTTATATATTTAAGAAAAACAGACTATAGAATATTTTTAGTAGTTAGATTAAGAAAAGATTATTTATATTTTTAAATATTATATTTTTAGTATATTTTAAATAGTATTAAATAATCGGTCGAGTAATAAAGCTCTTTCTAGCTTAATAATTAAACTATTAAAATCTTTAGTATTAATTTTAGATTTTAAAAAAAAAAATATTAGTATGCTTAAAGTTGTTATAAAAAATAATAAAATAGTATATCTTAAAAATAGAATATTTTCTAAAAAAAGTAATATTACTAATTCTAAACAAGTTTTTAAAATTTTTATTTTTTTACTTAAAGATATAGCTTCCAAAAACTCTAAAAATACTAAAAAGTAAAATTTATATAGAAAGATAAAAAAAAATAATAAGATTAGAACAAAAACTGCTAATACTAAAAAAAAGAATACTAATATTAAAAAAAAGAATACTACTACTAAAGAAAAGACTGCTAATATTAAAAAAAAGAATACTAATAATATTAAAAAGACTGCTGCTGCTGGAAAAAAAAATATTACTAGAAAAAAAACTACTAATATTAGAAAAAAGAATACTAGTACTAAAAAAAAAAATATTAAATAAATTACTAAAAATATATTCAGATAGATTACTTTCTAGAAGATATTTAAATTAGCTTAATCTAAGTTTTCTCTAGTTTATTAATTTATTTAGAAAGAAATATATTAGTCTAATATATATTTTTTCTAGTAAAAATAAGCTTCTAAAATATAATAACTTATTATATATAGAATACGTCTCGGATAAGTATATATTTATAATATAAAAAATAAAATTATATTATAAAATTTAAAAAATTATATAACTAGAAATATAAAATATAAAATAATATGTAAAAATTAGAATTTAAATAATTTTCTAGTATTAACTAAATATGTTTTAAATCTGACTTAATATACTAGTAAGTAGATTAGATTCTAAAAAAAAAAATAAATATTAGAAAAAAACAGCCTAACTATTAGAGTTTATTATATAATAAAATAGATATATTTTACTTATTTTAATATTAGATTTTATACTAAGATTAGTTTAGATTTTAAATTATAATTATTAGTTAATATTATATATATAGATAATTCTTAGAAGTTAGAATATATATAGATATATAATATTTAATAATATTTAGCTGAATAATATATAATACTAATTAGTTATAACAGCCAGAAAAAAAATCCGATTTAAGAAATATTTAAAGTTAGTTAATATTATAAAAAATAAAAAAACAGAAAACTGCTTCTACTTATATTTTTAATAAAAAATCTACTTAAAATAGTCCTCGAATTTTAAAATCTTTAAAGAAGCTTAATCTGTATAAATTATTTTAATTTTAGTAGTAAGATTAGTTTTTAGAATTTATAGTAGAAATTTAAAATTCTTTAATTATATTATAATCTACTTTTTAGTATGTATTATAATAAATTAAAAGAATAAAAAATCTTTAGAAAACTATTTAATCAAGTCTAGTATTATCTAATTCTAAACTAATAAAATATTTATTACTAGATTCAGAGTTTTTATATTTTTTTTTTAATTATTAAAAAAACTCCCCTAAACTTCCGGAGATAGAAAATTAAAAATTTTAATATTTTACTTAAAATATTTAAATATTTAAGACTACTTATAATTCTATTTTTTTTAAAAATAATCCTCTATTTTTGTTCCAGTTTAAGTTAAATTCTATTATTTAAATTCCAATCTTTTTACTAAAATCTAAAAGCTATAATTAATAATAATTAAAGAATTCTAAAGCTTAGACTAAATTAATATAATTTACTTACTGGTAATTTTTTTTAAATCTTAATAATTTTTAACTTTAGTAGCTAATAGAGATAATATTTAAAGAATTAAAACTAAACTATTTAATATACTAAGAGATAAAGAAATAAATTCAAAAACTATTTAAAATATAAAAATTCTAAATCTTATATTTTATAGAATAATAAACTTATAAATAGCTTAACTATCTATCTTTAAAGCAGAAAAACTATATTAAATAATATAGTAATTTTAACTAATTATACTAGATATTTAATTTAATCTATAAAATTCGCTGGTCAGCAGACATTTTTATTTAAATATAAAAAATAATTTTTATTAATAACTACTTAGAATTAGAATAAAAATAGCTTAAATATAAGTCTAAAAATCTCTAATCTTTTTATTATAAATTAATTAATTAGATTTTTAAATAGTATACTTTAATTTATAACTCGGGCTTATCTAATAAAGCAGTATACCAAGCTGTAATTAATATCTAAAATTATTAAAAAAAAATATAACTATATTATTTAAATATATAAATAAAATTATAAGTATTTAATAAAAATATTTAATAACTTATATATATATAAAAAGTTTTAGAAACTATTTATTACAGATTTTTTTTTTTTAAACAGTTCTAGATATACGAATCTAAGATTATTAAAATTAAATTAATATAAATAATAAGCTAAATAAAAAAATAACTATAAATTCTTTTATATATAATTTTTTTAATATTAGCGATTCTAATAAGGCCTTTAATACAGTTTAAAAAATAAAATAAAAAAATAAGCTTAATTTAGAATCTAAGAAAACTGTTAAAGAATATATCTAATTTTTTTTTATTTTTTTTCCGATTAGTTCTTAAACTTAATTTTTTATTATAAAAAAATATTATTATTTAATTTTATTTATTTATTTATTAAATAAGACTAATCCTATATTTAAGCTATATTTAATATATATATATTTTAATATTTAATATTATTATTACTAAATTATAGTTTTATTAAGCAGTTTTTTAACTTAAACTATTAGATTAATTTTCTAACTAGAATTAATAAAATATTTCTAAAAATATTAGATTATTAGATATTAATTTATTTATTAAAGCTAATCTCACGTCCAAGCTGTACTATATATATATTTTTATATTTAATATTATTATTATTAAATTGTAGTTCTAGTACTTTCTAATCTAGTTTTATAAAATTAAAAAAATTAATAATAAAATTATTAGTCTTAATATAATATATCTATAATATCTGCCTGTAAAAAAGTTAATAATAAGTATTAGCTAATATTTAATCTTTTTTTAAATTAATAAAAAATATTTTTTTAAAATTAAAAATTTTAATATCTGACTCTGCTATAACTTGTGCTCCGGTATTTATATAATATATATAAAAAGTTCTATAAAATAAGCTGTATTAAAATTATTAAGATTTTTTATTAGAATATAGCTGTCTGCTATTATATCTGTTTTAGTTTTATTTATATATATTTTATTACTATTATCTTTTTTCTGAAGATTTTTAATAATAATATATTTTTAATAAACTTCTACAGATTCTTAAGACTGTTAAAATTAAGAATATTAATATTATCTGCTGTTTTTATATTAAGTAGTTTTTTACTAAAAATCTTAAGTTTTTTCTATTTTATTATTTTATTAAGTTTAATAAAAAGCTGTATATTTATTCTCGTTTCTTTATCTTTATATAAATATAAAGATTTGGGCGTAGAAAAGTAGAGTATAAAAATAAATAACTATATTATAATTATAGTATATATAAAAAACATAAATCACGCAGAAAATAAGATATATATTTATAATTCAGAAAATAAAATAAATAGTTTTTATATCTTTTTAGTAGTTCTCTATAGTAATTTTTTTAAGTTATTTTATAAAAATATTAGAATTATCTTTTTTAACTTTATATTAAAAAGATAAGTTTTTAGAAAAGCATACTATAATATATAAACAGAATAAGTAGACTTCTTTTAGATATTATAATTAAAAAGAATATAGTAATTATTCTTAATATTACTTACTAATAATACTAAGTACTTAGTAGTAATTAATAATTTAAAAATATTTTTATATTCTTTTAATTACTAGTACTACTACTTAATATATTAAAATATATAAATATATCTTAATCTTAATTAATAGTATAATACTGTAAGTCTATTTTTTAAATATATTATAAGATATTTATAAATATATTTTATATTTATTTTTTCTATCTCTAAATTAATATTTATAATTCTTAAACTTAATATTTTATTAATATTTTTATAATAATATATTTTTACTAATTTTATAACAGTAATCTAACTTATATTATTATTATTATATAGTCTACTAAAAAAAAAGAATTTAACTTTATTTTTTTATAAATTTTATTCTTTTTTTTTAGCAGATATTATATTACTAGTAGTTTTTTTCTTTTATTCTATTATTTTAAGTTCTTTAGTTACTTTATATATTAATTTTTTTTATAGCTAAAAATATACTTTAAATAAAAGAATCGGGTTTTTATATTCTTTATTAATCTAATAGTCTAGAAATTAAAATATCTAATCAGATAGTTTTACTAAGTATATTCTTTTTTTTATTATATCTATAATTCAATTAACTTTTTATTTATTTAGAAACTGAGACTTTTTATTTATTTAATAAACAGAAATCTAATAGTAAGAATATTCTAGTATTAGGCTAATACCAAGCCTTTCTTCTATTAATATTCTATATATTACTAATAATTTAATATATAATAAACTTAAATATTTTTTTTAATAATATCTTTCTTAATAATATATTTTTTAATAATATATTCTTTGATAATACCTCTCTTAATAATATTTTTCTTAATAATATTTTTCTTAATAATATTTTTCTTAATAATATTTTTCTTAATAATATTTTTTTTAATAATATTTTTTTTGATAATATTTTTCTTAATAATATCTCTCTTAATAATATTTTTCTTAATAATACCGATAATATTTATTTAATAGAAATATATATATCTTAAAATAAATTATATTTTCTTTTAGAATATTTTTTTTATTTTAAGCCTATAATAAATAAAAGTTTATTAGATTAGCTTTTTATAGATAGTTTCTAATTCTATTTATAAACTTTTTATTTAACTTTCTTTTTATTTTTAGAATCTAGACTTTTAGTATAGAGATTTCTTAAGAAGACTATACTAACTTAATAAAAATATTTTAATTACTTAATAATTTTTTAATTTAAATTTTTCTAAAAAAACTAGATATTTTTAAACAAGCTGTTAAAAGATTCTTATTTTTTTTTTTAACTAAAAAATATAAAATTAATATTAATCTAATAATATAGTCCTCTTCTCGGTTATTATCTAAAGAAAATCTTACTAAGAAAATTCTAAAAAAATTTTAAATTATATATAATCTTCTAGAGCTGTTCTACTATATTTTATTATTTTAATTTAGCTAGAAAAAGCTATATTTTAAAATAGCTAAATATTTTAATAATCTAATTAAGCTCTGGTATTCTTATATATAAAAGTTTTTTTTAATAATTATATTTAGTAAGTATATATCTTTTTCTAATAAAGATTTATTACTACCAGGTGATTTTATTTAGATAAATTATAAGATACTCTAGGATTATAAAGTTTCTGTTTAATACAGTCGGATTATTTTTATAAGATTTAATAAATAAATATCCTCTTCTACCGGCAACCAGATTATTCTAATTATATAACTAGTATTAGAATAATATTAATTATTTAGATTTTATAAAAATTATTCTAATTTTTCTAAACTAGATCACAACTGCTCTTACTTTTTGATTGAATATTAAGAATATCTAGAAATCTTAGTATTATTAGTCTTAAAATAAATTAACTTTATACTCTCTTATTAGACTATTCTAAATAATAATTTAATTATTATTTTTTATATACTTTATCTATCTACTTATAAATTTTAATAATATATTAAAATATATCTTCTTCAAGCAGAATTAAAAATTAAATATTATAAATACAGCTATTTTTAATGGTTATTTAAGCAGTCTAATATCTAATTAATTCTATTTTTACTATTTATTAATAACTTTAGAGTATATTAAAATATATATAAAATTTTAAAAACTTTTTATCTTACTTCAGTAGGATTAATTTACTAAAAATAATATTATTTAAATAACTTTTTTACTCTAATACTAGGTTTTTATAATATAAAAATAGAAGATAGTATCTAGATATTTTAAAAAAAAATCTAAACTTTTTCTTAAAAATTTTATATATATCTTTATAAAATATATATAGTTATTATTATATTTATTATTATATTTATCAGTAATATACTCTAATAAATAAAAAATTCTAGTACTTAAAGCTATAGTACTAAGTTTAGATATTATATTTACTATTATTTAAAAAATAATAAATATAATTTAAAGTTTAACTTTTTTTTATACAGTTGGTATTATTTTAAAATTAAGTTATTCTAAAAATATATAAAAAGTCTTTTTTTATCTACTAAATAGATTTAATTTTTTAGTTTAAAAAATCTATTATCTTATTTATTATTACTCGAATTATTTATATTATTATTAAATCTTATTCTTAGTCGACTATATAATATTTTTTATTTAAATTAAAAAAATCTTAATCTCTGTCTTTAAAGCTTTATACTTTAGATTTTAAATCTAAAAAATATAAAGAAATATTCTATAGTATTTTAAAAAATTATTAGATTTATTTATTAGTCTTATCTACCAGTATTTAAATATTTTTAGATATAAATATTATTTAAATTTAAATAAGTACTTGTTCTATTTCTGCTAGTCTTATAATATAAGACTGATAAAACTTAGTTTTATTAAAAATATTTTAAATATACTTTAGTTTTACTTCTAATATTTTATTTATAAATTAAATTAAGTTTATTACTAAAATATATTATTCGAATCTGTACTGTTATTATTCAAGAAATTTCAGCAACTTTAATATACTATATTATTTTAATTCTAATAATATCCCGATTTATTATATACAGTTGAAAAGCTTTTTAATATTTTATTATAGTTATTTTATTATTTAAATTTTAAGATCTAAAAAGATTTATATTTAATAATAATATATTTTATTTTTTATAATATAAATAACTAGCTAATTATTTATAAATAAACTATTAGTTTTAAAAAATAAATAGCTCCGAAATCTTACTATTCTAAATATTTATATTAGAATATATTTTTTATTATTTACTATAGAGTATAGGTTATTAATAAACTATAATATACTAAACAGAGAATAAAAATATAAATAGATATAAAATAATTTTTTTATTATCTAGAATCTTAACTCTAATTATTTTTATTTTTATTTTTAAAATTTATAAGACCTGGGCAGATCGGGTCTTACTATATAATTTTATAATCTATTTTTTTTAAATAAATTAGATTCGACAGTTTCTGTAATTTAAATTTAATAGTATTTAAAACTATAGCTTTTCTATTTAAATTTAATTAATTTTAAAGTTCTGCCAGCTATATTTATAGCTTTTAAATTACTATATTTTACTAAATAAATATAATTTTATAATTAAGAAATATATTCTATCTAAACAACTTAATTTTAGAAAACTAAAAATTTATTTAATAAATTAAATTTTTAAAATATTTTTATTAGTATATTTAATAAAGTACTCTTAGAATATTCTAATCTAGTATAATAGTATAATACTATCTTTTTAAAGTTATATTAGGATTTCTAAATAGTTAGTCTATAGTTTTTTATACTTTTTATATTATATTTACTAATATTTATTAGTTTTTATCTACTTTATAGTTAATTATTTATTTAATATTATTCTACTCTATTTTATTTTTCTTGTAGGATTATATACTATTTTAGTTATTAATATTCTGTATTTCTTCTTATAAAATCTTTATAAATAATTTGAAAAGATTCTTTATTAGTACTTTTTTATTTTAAATATTTAAATAAATAGGCTCTAATAAGTTCTGATTTTAATATTAAAAAAATATTTATATTAGATTTTTTATAAAAGTTTATTTATATTTTCCCAATCTCAACAGTTTTAATATAGTATATATAGAATATTGACTTTATATAGAATATTATAAAGATTTCTATTATTTTTATATTTTAAAATATTATTTTATATATTTAAAAATTTTAATAGTATTATTATTACTTCTTAGCCTACAGTTAAAGAATAGAAAAATAACTAATCTAATATAAAAATAAACTATAAGAAACTTCTATAATGTTTAAAATAACTGTTAATATTAAAATTAATTATTAAGTAATTTATTTTTAATATTAGTTATATACAGTTCTGTAATATACTCTTTCTATTATATAACAGTATTTATTATTTTAAGACTATTTTTTACTACTACAACTATATTCTAACTGTACTATAACTGTATTATAACTGTATTATAACTGTATGATAACCAATAATCACTCTTTATAACTAAATACTACTATTATTAACAGTAGAAAAGGCTCTATACAGACCCCCTTGGCCTGCTATGTATACAGTGACAAACGCCGGAATCGAGATCGGAATGGTACTCACAGGAGAAAACAACTCCTGCGACTTTTCGGGTCAGCAATCCAACGCGATTATTTTGTGTAATGTACGTACAGTACAGTCCTTCCTTAGTCTACTACGTACAGTAACTACTAGATGAATAAGTGACCGCCGACAAGATCGGAGATAGTAGGCGAAGTTGGGTGTTCCCGAAACACTTTATTGAGTAGTTAGTTAGTTAGTTACGTAGTGAGGTATGAGTAAGGCATGAGTCAGGCATGAGTAAGACAGTTAAGTTAGTTACTTACCCAGCAAAGCCAAAGTCCGCACAGCAAGCCAGCCAGCAAGCACGTGAGTGAGTGCGTGAGGTTCAGCAAGAACTGGCCCGGGCATGTTTCCCCGGGATGCCCTCGGCGAAATCTGGCACGGAGTAACAGACACCAGATTCTACCGTGCCTGCGCTGGCTCAAGACTCTCTATCATACAAAACTCCAGAATACCTAAGTGTGAGACCCTCCTACCTACTAAGGTCTGGACGGGTACGAGAGACATCCGAAAAGTGCGTGCTTTTTCCAAGTCTTTCCTGCTGGTTATGTGTGTTTGGTCCGAGATCCGACCGGCGCTGATGGCGGCGATTGCGGCGGACTTAGATTCCTAAATTTGGGAGGGAGTACGAAGAGAAGACCGGTAGGTACTCCGGAGTACATACAGTCCACTAAAAGTCAAACTCGACTTGGAGAATAAAAGAGAGTTTTCTTTCGTTCTTGTGTGCTTGTGTGCTTGTAAGCTGTGGTGCTTTTAGTACATACAGTACACACATACTCTGGATAATGAGATTTGACGGTAGTTTCGCATACTCGAGCACTCTTCATAAAGGGGTTTGTTCAGCAGGGCTTAAGTTGGAAGCAATTAAATGGCTAGGTATCTATCTATCACAAGCAATTTCCGTTCATTCAAAGGACAAGGGAATCAGTTCCAAGTGGGCTGGCTGGCTGGCTTGCTAAAGGTACAACCTGGCAACAACTGCCAGCCATGGCAAGTGAAGGCGGGTCACTCCCGTCACTTGCCTGCCTGGTAAGGTCACCATCGAGTTAACCGCTCGGTCATTTTGTCCTCGGTTAGCTCTACCTGACTCGGCCATAACTGGAGTCGGCCACCAAAAGAACCTTTTGACTTGTTCCCCCCCCCTCCCCCCGGTCTTACCTGTTCTCGCTAGGATAGGCTTGTGCTAGGGGCATGGGTTCTCCAACATTCACTCGACAGATAGGCCAAAAGGAAAAAAAGAAATGTTTGCGCACGTCAAGCAGTCGGGGTTGTTTTTCTTTCTTTGTGAATTGATTTTTCTTTCCTATGCCGAGCTTGTATCATCTCTCCGGAGACTGTAGCAAGAGTTAACTAGTTAGTTCTCCCTACGATTCTAGGCTAAAACGTTGGGTAGAATCGGAGCCGGAGACAGACTCTAATCTCGGGGCCAAAATATCCACATGGATCTGACTGGCGCTTGCTTGATCTGCTCCTAACCAGCCTTACTGGATAGGTGTAGGGATGCAGCAGCTTCTTTTGCGTTGCGCTCATGCATCGTTGAATAATAGGCAGTGCCGCAGTCCTGTCAGTCTAGGCATTTGCGGAGGCTAGCCGGCTCCAACGAGGGAGATCACCATGCTGAATGGCCTGTTCGTCTGTCAGTGATCTCGTTCTCACTTCTTACTAAGGACTAATGCACAGTAAACTAGTCTCCTAGCCCAGACTAAGGGTAATCTATTTAGTCCTACCAGATGAGGTAAATGCAGGCTAGTTTGCACTCACGTCTACCGGCGTTAGTCAGTGCAAGTTTGAAACGAGGCTCCACCGGAGGGGAGTGGCAGTGATGGGAAGATGATAGGCGTAGTAACACTGTAGCCTGGTGGTAGTTAAGTTAGTGATGATGACGATTGAAGTTTGTGGTAGTGTCAATCGCCCGTGGCTTCTAGCAACGTTGGCTATACGGAGTACTGGGAATCGAAATTTTCCAATTCGAAAAAGACCGGAACCACAGGGTCATTCAAGTCAACCCAAATTAAACTGTAACAAGGCGCGGATAAGGCAGGCCGAGATCCGGTCGAGGGACGGACCCAACACTAAGCTATCATTGGAGTGGATACCGTGCGGAGATCGCCGACGATGAGGTGTTACGTTGATTTGTTTGTCCCCTCTGCTGCCGGTGGTGGGGTTGTCGGTTTTGTGAAGCCTGACGATCGCGACCGGAGTGGTAACGGACTCGACGAGAAGTCACGACATTGATCGCTGGAGGGTTATGGTTGATCTATAGAGACGGCTGGCTTCATCGACCGTCCATGGTTCCATCGGGACTCGGTGGTGGTGTTACCTGAAATGGGAACCGCGCAGCGGAAGTCCTCCGTCTGTCCCATGCGGCCATGTCGACTTCCGTGGTGTTTTGCGTAAAGGTGAAAAGGACGACGACGTGAGCATACTAGTCGGTAGGCTAAGTTAGACAAGCAAGTTTAAGAGGTGGCATCTGCACGACTGACTCTCAGCCCCATCTCATCCACTGGAACCCGGTTACAAGTACGGAGTAAGCCTCCGTGGGCGCGCCGTAACCCCATCCATCCCTTCCCCCGTCCCACAATCGCTGTGATGGCTGTACGTCCCCTCATGAGGCCCGGGCTGCCTTAATCACCAAGGGAGCTTCGAAGAGCGGATAGCAAGGAAGGGTAGGGAAATTTGACAGCCCGGAATCTTCCCCCCTCGAAGTGAGAATATCTCAGCTGCCTCTGTGCTCAAGCGCGGCCCAAGAATTGGATCCGGTGAGGGGGCAGGCAGCACCGGCTGAGACTAGCAGCGAAAGAGAATGCACCAACGGACCCGACAGTCTGGTCGAGGTGTGATAGTAAGGCATTAGTAGGCAGCCTTGAGCAATTTCCGTCCAGTTGAGGGGTTTCTGCTTTCTGGGTAGGGTGGATAGACAAGGATCCTTGCAAGTGAGGCAATTGGCTTCCTAGCGAGTGCGGAAATGTGGCAAGATTGCGGTAGAGGCCCGTCAATCCTTGGAGCAGCACAGTGGGAGGAGGTGTATCACCAACGTACGATGAAGCTCAAGGTGATGAGAAAGAAGCACTGACTCAGCCGATTGGAAGTGGTTAGTGAGCTAGGCAGTTCTTCAGTCTGTTTTAAGGTACGGAAGTAAGCTTACTTGGATGCGTGCCTTCCCGTAGCCCCCTTCTTTCACCTTCTCCTCCCCTCCCCTCCCCTCCCATCCCCGTGAAGGGTTGTGTTAGGGGGGGGAGGGGGAGGGGGGGGGGGGGGGGGAACAGGGAAAGTGGACAGGGGAAATGATGGATGGGGATTCGGGGGGGGAATTGGTCGGGTAAAGGTGGGTGTTGTGGAGGGCACTAGAGAAGGTCCGGACTACTGCTAATGGGAAGAAATGGCCGCGTCTTAGTCCTAGTCTTCTTCGAGTACATATTTCAATATTGATCGATCTGGACTTGCTTGTCGATCGAACGGCCGTCAGTCTTGGTGGTGGGTATTGACAATACCCTGTTATAGCGTAATACAGGTTACAAATGTTTACATTGACACAATGTTACAGAACTGACATGACCACTCCTCTTTTGGATGGCATGCATTGGCGACGGGGTGCCAATCGGCCACCGCCATTTTTCCATCCATGTGTCCTCTCGTTCGCTTGCTCTTCGTTTCTGATTGAACCAGAGGTTCCTGTCGACGTAAAAGTTAACGCACATGATCCGCCTAAGCAAAAAGGATGTCATCCGAGGTCAGATTGATGGCTTAACTCATGACTCAAGGGTAGCAGGGCCTTAGCTGACCCAATAGAGTCCATGGCCAAAATTTAACGGAAAAAAAACGCCTTGTTAGATTCGCGATGTCGGCTTACGTATCACGCTACCGGTCGATTACAACATGGTCTCGAATCAGGATTGCTGAGCTACACGTTAAGCGCCGAGCTTTGTGGAGGTTAGTTCGATTTTTCCAGCTCCGCCCAAGACCTCAACTCATGCACAGCAACTGTGCCGCACGTCATATCGGGAAGGCAGGCAGACAGGCAGGCGAGACGTTAATCTATTGATTTGGCTGTGGAGCCGATGCGATGCACAAAAGGGCCGACTCACCCGACCACTGGAGTCACAATGATACGTACAAGCCTCTGCCAATGCCTGTAAATTCCCCTAGAAATCAAAAGTTCCGGGTCGATTGAAGCAGTAAAGAGAGAACTAGAACTTATTTGCTCTAAGGTGGCGTCTGAAACAGAAATCCGTGCTTGCCCGTTCAAGTAAACACGCAATAGATGGGTTAGCTCAAATGAGGTGTTTGAGCAGCCTTGCTAACTTACTCAAGCCACTGTGAGGTCCGGACTGTCACTAATTGCGGCGGCGGAATAAAAGACTCGGTCTGAGGCGACTCGACCCACGTGCTAAGCGGCGCAGAGGCAATAGAAGCCGATCTCGAAAGCGAGACGCAGTACTAGTTCTGAGGATAGATCGGAGGAGTGCCATCAGCGGATAGTAGAACAGGAAAGGTCGGTGTTGTGGTCTGCGTTCTTTTCTTAGCTATCCACTCTCGCCCCCGAATCGAAAGATTGGCGCATCATTCGGGGGTTTGCACTTAGACGACTAGACTAACGAGCAATTGTCACTGACATTGTCTCTAAACTCATCTTGTTGAATGACTCTTAGACATTCTGTCAAGCTAAGTATCTGGTTATTTAAAGTTCCTCGATCTTTCGAACTTCCACCACTTAGCAAGCTGCGACAAGTGCAGTCGAACGGCAAAGGAGAATATCATTCGTCCGTAATCGACGATCCAGTGATCATTGGTAGAGCAGGCTGGTGATCCACTGTCACGTATTAGACTCTGCTTTCTTCTAAAAAAGACATCTCAACGAAAACTCCATACTCTGATGCAATCAATATAGGCAAGAATGGCGGATAAATGAAGATTCCACTCACTCCCAGGGAGTTCGGTAGTCTCTTGTTCTCCTGTCCGGCGCATGGTCCACCGGAGCCGAGTACTAACGCGGGAACCTGTCCTGGGTATGGTCCCATGGTTCAGATCAGCCCGAAGCGCACGTCGGTATAAGGTGGCGTTATCTGACTAGAACTATGGGCCACGGATCCTGAAGATCAAACGTGGTGAACGTGGCCCAGCAAAAAAACTAAAACGAAAAAAAAACAAAAGAAATAATCGGAAAACCATGGGGGATAAATCGACCTGGTGCCTTTTCTCCCGTTGCCGTAGCGCTGGACCAACAAAGGATTCATCACCCTGTTCGTAGCTGGGTTTGAAATGTGTGAAGGATGTTAGAAATTTCGAGGGACTTAGTGTGATAGTGCCAAGAGCTTCTAGCGTTACTGCCCTTCCATGAGCTAGAAACCTATTCGCAGCGTGTTAATCAATAACCCGATTGGGGAATGACAGGAATATGCCAGATACCTGAGAGGAAGAGAAAGGAAGCAGGTCAACTGGCGACTGTGAGGTGTATGATGGAAGGATCGACATGTGCCAACTGGAGGTATTGAGCCCTGTCCCAGGCTGGCCAGTGACGACAAGTGCGACTGCTTGATCGGGTGGATTAAGGACTGCGAGCTTTGACCACATGACCACAGTCTGCAGTGCGTGTCTCTTACACATAGTCATACTTGATGATATAAGTGAATTTAGTTACATTAGGCAGTCAGACACTGTACCTCAGGTGCCAAAGAATGCCTGGAAGTATCCTGGTCTCAACCAAGTAGTTATTCCGTTTTGGCTTGGGCTAGCTGAAATACTGGGGATCGAGACTTGGAATCCTATGACTGATTCTCATGGCCTATTTGTATTGGGGTGACGGCGAAAGATGATGATCCCCTTTGATAGGTATATCAGTTCGGAGAGTCGGAGGATGTACAAGTACACCTGAATATGCCCATACCCTTACGGAGAGGTCTTGCAAATACAGTATGCAGTCTTCAGCATCACTATTGACTGAGAGTTGACATATCACTCAACGCGTTTGTGCAAAGTTGAGGCATCATGATCATGGGGAAATGGTATCGACGTCGATCATTGACGATTGGGATCGAGCCGTAAATTGATCTGGCGCACACTCTTCCCATTTCCAGCCCGAGAAGCTCTGATGTATCCACTGTCTTTTAGAGCCCACCCTTACCGAAAGGAATATCCTGCATGGCTTCGAGAATCTGGTGCAACCGAGATTGACCGAATACCATCGGGGCGTTGCTATCTGAGCTTGAAACTCTTGCTTGAACCTGTCCAATAATTGTATCTATTTATCTGGCTCTGCTTTTGGCTGAGAGGGTGTGCTGCGCACAGGAGATCGTGGTGGAAGTCGTTCTTGCAGATGCAGAAAAATGTTGCTCATTTGACCGTTGCATCGCTCAACAAATCATGTCATCCAGTGTGAGCCTCCCCTAACTCAAGACTTATCGGACAAGAGAGCGTCCGTCTTATGGTAGAAAGGAGGGAGGCGGCAATATCCTTGGGCGTAAGAAACCGAGCTTGTCCTTCAAGCCTCACCATCTCTGGTTGAAGTTGATGGATACCAAGGGTTCATGATAATCTTACACAAGGTTCTTCTACTTCTGCAAACGATTCCCTTGGGTCGAACTGTCTCTCTCTTTTTTTTTCTTTTCTTTTCGCTCATGCTGTTGCTCTACAGATCTGTCCTGCTGTAGCTTCCCGGCGTTCGATAAGTGCGGACGGTGGCTGAAGCCACCACGAACAAGGTCAAAACCAACATTCCTGGAATGAAAAGAAGGAGAAAGAGAAGAAAAGGTGAATCTCCGTCGAAGGGGCTACGGAGCATCCCTACCGCGGTAGACGTACGGCAGGCAGGCAAAACTCGGTTTCGATTCCCAGATGTCGCACCACCGCAATGTGATGATATCACAGTCTCCTTCATGAGATTGTTCCGTCCAGTCAAGGCCAGGGCGAGGAAAAATCGACAGCTGGGCCTTCCAAACAGATTTGACTCCGACTCCAGACTGCAGCACTGCTAGCCAAGTAAGGGTAAATCTAAACGGCCCTGAAGGGTCATCGTGCCTTGGGTGATCGGAGCACACTGTAGTTCGCTTGCAGGTCGGCTAGTATCGTTATTTTGCGGACACACGTTTCAGTTTCAAAGACAGACTTCCACAAGTCGGCTGTAGTACGGAATACGGCGGGACTCCACCATGGCCTACTCCGTAGTTGATCCGTAAGTAGTGGATTAAATAGTGCATTGTAGCGTGGGACTAAGTGGTCTCAGGAGGATCCATCGGCACCGCGGCAATGCCTTCAACTTCCGCGCCAGACCGTGTCAATTGACACAGAGCCGCAAACGTTGCGCATTCTAGGTCGTTCCCAGGTAATAGCACTATCAAACCTGCTAGCATCGGATGTGTAGCTAAGGTTGAGTCAGCAGAAATTCCCTTTCAGATCGCTTGTGTTAGTGTGTCACCGATGCTACAGTGATTATAATACCAGACCGTTTGTAACCTGCACCAGACAAAGAACAAAAAAAAAGAAAAGAAAAGAAAAACAACGCCATATCTGCTAGTTGTCACAGGGACAAAGTCTCGAGTGCTGTACAATACTTGACTACGAGTCAGGACCCTGTCCTCCATATCTCTATTCGCCGGAAAGCCAGCCCCTGGCGAAGCATTTTCTTTGTTCTCATCCTGGTTCAGTGGCACTGGAATGAAGGTACCCACCACCAGACAACGCAACGCTGCTCTCGGCCGCGGGGCTTCCATGTCCATCAAATTGTCCAAGTGCGCCTTCTCTTCAAACAAGCTGTTCTCATAGGCTTAGGTCCTCATAATCCTTGACAGTAGAGACTCACGTGATTGAACACATCTGCGGGTACGCGTGTGACGAGACGGCGAGGGGAGAACTAAGGCAGACAAGGAAAGGTTTTCGGCCCTGGAGCTTTGGAAGAAGATTTGGTGTAGAGGAAGCAAATAAGGCAGCAATGCTTGTCTTGCTTCTTGTGCCCTTGTATGAAGTCTGTATGGTACTGTACATTCATACCACGCCCACTTTGCCGACTCAACTCTGCCGAACTTCAAAAGAGATCTACAACAGGCACAAGCAAGTGGACGATCATCCGCCGATTCAAGTCGCTGGCTGTGGAATGGCGGGGAGGAAGGAGAGAGGAAGGCTGGTCGGTATCTCCGCGGAGGCACTGGCGTATGTCTGGTCTAGACACGGGCGCAACATTGGATTAATTCTATGTAGCAATGCAGGTAGAAGGTATGCAGTATACGTGCTTCAAGTCTGCTGTGAGTATAGTCCAGTAATACCGGCGGCAGAGCAGGCCATGAACCGACTGCTTTGAGCCAAAGTCATAATTGATAGCATGGAGTGCCAGACTCCGATTGCACAGGCGCCTAAAAAAATTCTCCACACACAGAGACGCAATTATGCGCTCTGGAAGGGGGGAGTGGAGGGGGATAATGAGGCTTTGAAAGCTTGCGCAAGTTGACTGTGCCGCAGACATGGTTTTTATTGAGCAACCAATCTCAGCTCCTACACCGAGCTCTGTTACTTGCATGGTATGTCACCGTCGTCATGTTCGCGTCAGTGACACTGCGCGGTACGTAGGATGAGAGGAAACGAAGATGACTTTGCAAGACATATCGTAGCTTTTTAGGGATGGTATGCCGGCAGTCTCCCCACTTGGTGAGCTTTTCGGCTCCGGAGATCACAGCGACAAGTTTTTTTTTTTCCCCTAATGATATTTCGCTTACGAATTTGAAGTAAGCACGCAGTACTCCGTACTCCGTACTGGGATGCATGGAAACGAAATCGAGAACATATGATGGATGCTGCCGAGATGAGAATAGACAGATGAATAGAGAGAAGAAGATGAAGGGGGGAGCGAAGGTTGCAGCGGCCTGGATTAACAAAGGACCTCAATCCAGGTTGCAGCAGTCGTCGGCAGGCACCACGAAATCAAGACCTGAGCCTGAGAGTGAGGGGACTCGGAAGGAGCTGCAAAGGAAGGAAGAAGACCGCCCGTGACAAAATGGGTACTAACTAATTGATTACCACTTGGCACTAACTACTGCCACTGCCGCTGCCGCTCGCCGCTCGTCGGCCGCCCCTCCCTTCCTTCAAGTCAAGAGTTTAAGTCTTCAACCTATGGTATGAGTAACTATGACTGTCTGTAACTACTAACTCATACAAACTACTTAAGTATGTGCTAGCAGTTAGGTACTAGGTACCTACTTAGTGGTTACTGAAGACTCTTCCGTAAGCTCTTCCGTTCCCCTCTTTCCTCCCCGTGTCCCGGCCCCAACCCAACCGATAATCCACACGCGGAGGTACCGCTCTGGCCGTCCAGAACACCTTCCATCTTGACCCTTGATTCGTTGGCTCGTCTAAAAAAGAACCCGAAGTTGATCGGTGCCACAGCCGACTTGTGGGGATTCTTTCCTGTAGAATCATTTAGGTAGTCAATCTGCAATCTGTAACTTGTTAATCTGTTAATCTGTATCTATCTCCGGGGCCAAGTAAGCATCTTGCATCTTCCTTCCATTGTTGAGAACAAACAAATTTCTCTGTCGTATCAGGTATCAGGTATCAGGTAGGTATCAGGTACAATACAGGGCACCTCACCGATATATGGCTGGGGAGAAGAAAGAGACTTCGTGCTTCCGCAAACTTAATTTGTCTTGTTGATTTTTCCTTTCTCTTCTTTTCTTCATTTCTTCTTCATTTGAGAGGTCTAACACTCTGTAGGTCCACCTACTTCCCATTGGTCTCTTTACGCCTGCACAGCATTCGGAATTAGATTCGCCGTCTCGGGATCTAAGAGGGTGAATCTGCTCTGCCAAAAACTTGGACCTCAGGCGATAACCACCAACCATTTCCTGACTGTTTACCTAGACAGGCTTAGTAGCAGTGTTGGGTCTTACCTCCCTCCCTCTAGATGAATGGAAATGTTGCTTTTGCCAATCATTGTACTCATAGGCTTGACAGGCAGCACTAGTAGCTTTGCTGAAGAAGGTTGACAAATCACTCCAGATTTCTCCTCATGCAGTCGGTCTTGGCATTCCTATAATAAGATCCACTATAACCTCTTGTCGATTGTCATGAGCTTTGGCTGGGTCTCAGTAGGCTCGTCAGGAGCCCTTTGCGAACCGTCAGTCAGATCATTACTTTCTGCTCAATCAGTCCTGTACATGATGGAAGAGGAATTTTGTATATCAGTATTTGTGGTTGTGTGTGAGGGGATGGGGGAGGAGGGGGGTGGTTCCCCTTGTGTAGTTTGCCGCTCGTTATCATGCATATCAGCTTCAGACCTGGAACACGTGAAAAACCGGCCATATTCCCTGCTTCACCCTCCTCCCTCACCCCTCTCAATTATTGCGGAGGGTAGTGGGACATGAGCTCATCCCGTTCCATGACGACTGTGAGGGGAGAAAAAAGAAAGTGATCGGCTCACCTCTGCAGAGATGTGTTGGCAGCAGGCTCTGCAGATTGGTATCTACACCGTAGTACAGAGTACCTGACTGTGCAGGGTACAGCCTAGTGCTTAGGACTAACTTACTACCTAGTACTCGTAGTAGTACATGCAGTAAACCTGTTGGATAATGGGGAATTCAGAAAGATCGAGTCGAGTCGAGTCGAGTAGTGTAGTCAAGTAACATGGCCTGGGGTGGCATACATGGTTGTTCCCCTTTTCTGTACTCTGCATCGATGGATATGGCAGTGTGGACCATAATCTCGCAATCGATAGGGCAATAGATACTAGAAGCTGTACGGTGTGATGATGTACTGCATTGCTGTGTGGGCTTGAAGGGAGGGAAGGAGGGAAGGAGGGAGGCGGGGGGAAGGGAAAGAAGGTCCCACCCACATCGTGTCTACCGCTTGGTTGTCAGGTTGGCTGTCCTTCAGCAGCGGCCCTGCGCAATCTGAGACCATAAGAGCTAGGCAAATATAGAGCTTCTATATTATTCGTAGGCTGGACCCGACAGACTGGTACACTAGCAAAGCCACTGCAGGTTGGGTTGCTGATTCCATTCCGCGCCCAATAGACGCGGGCTATGCGCGCCCTTTTGTTGGCTGGTCGCTTCCAACCATTGCTGTTTCTGTGTCTGGTGGTCTTGCGTCTTTTTTTTTCCTTCCCTCTCTTCTCTTTTCTTGCAACGATTTCGCAAGCCCGAGTCCTCCCCCTCCCCCCTCTCTCTCTCCAATTTATTTTATTTTCAGCAAGCATCGATTCGCCCTCTACTGTATTGAGATAATGCTGCAGTTGATCATTTTTTCGGTTTCCGACCCTTTACCTTTTTCTGTGTTTATTTCTTTTCTTGTTATCTGTTTAATATAGTTGATTGGAGAATCATACCGCTTCGGCTGCCTTTTATTCCTGTTTTGCCCTATAACTTTCGGAGCACGGGTAAAGGGCAGTTCTGCATGCTACTTCAGAGGATTCACCTTGCTTTTCCAGACCATCTCCCCTCCCCACCGACAGTTGACATACTGTAAGGCCTCCTTTGTATTCCTGATTTTTCTTTTCTTCCTCTCCCTTTCTACGACTAGCTGTCGGATTATTTCCTGCCACCGAACGTGTTCCCGGTGCACTACTACTAACCGAGCCAGTCTCTTTCCCAGTTGGAAGAAATGTATTTCTTCATTCACTCTCGTTTGCTCCTAGATGGGTCGAGACCCGGTGGAAACCCCAGAGATGACGGATTTAATTTAGAGTAGATGTCGGGGACTTCGGGACGAACATTGAACTGATTGAATTCCCAGACTAGTTAGCAATTCACGGCTCCACCGCTTGCAATCTACTTTACAGGAGCAGCAGATGAAGATGAATCCACCCCGCCCCCCCAGTGCCACACTGCACCGGAGGAGGAGCAAACGAGCCGGCCATCCAAGCAGGTCCGGTGTCGTCTGATGTTCTTCTAGTCTTGTTGATTTGATTTTTGTTTTTTTTCCCTTTTGGCCTTCCTTCCTCTTTCGCCCGTGGCTGACTTTTGAACCTTGCAATGCTTCGTTTCGGTCCACCCGTCTTGCAGCCATGGAACGGACCTATCAGCTCCGTATTTGCCTTGAATTTTCCCCTGCAATGGCAGGGCTGCAGGGTAGGCGGGCGGGCGTAATTTTACCGCGTCATCGTCATCAACTGGTTAAGTTCTTGGACCTAATTTCATGTTGATTTTACATTCATCAGGTTATACATGAGTTACATGAGTTACATGAGCCCTCGAGCAAATCTTCCCCCCCGCCCCTTTCTTGTCTACATTTTTGACTGTATGATGCTGGTTGAGAGACACTAAGGCGACTTGTATGGACTTAATACGTCCGCGTCCTTTTTCCTGTACAGGAGGAATGCTGGTGGGGAACCAAATACGAGCCCTTGCTGCCGTAATGAACAATACGACAAGCATGACACATTCTTCATGGTCGGATCTCTGACGGAGGAAGACAGATGGAAGAGAGAGGAAGGGAAGGCTTTGAATTCCTATCTCAACACGAACATATTGACTGACTTGGCCTTCCGAGTCGATAGCTCAGGAAAACTTCTCCATGAGCATCGGATGTTACGTTGTTTCACGGAAGAGCAAAGAAGTCGGTATGTCAATTACAATCAGACATAGCTCACTATGTCTACGGAATCTCATTATGATCGCTTGCTATGTTAACCGTTGGGATCGTGCAAGTATACCTCAGTTTGACTAGTTACTCATCAGTCGCATCGAGTATTTGTCATGACCCCAATAGGCCGATCGATCTGTGCCCCCAGCCAGCAGGCGAGCTGCATGCGACAAGCCAGGTAGGTAGGCGAGAAAACCGTACGGTCCCCTGAATTAGAACTTTCGAAGGACATCCTTCATGACTGCATGGCCTCGCGCGCGAGAGGGAGAGTCCGTGCAAGGACGAGGGTAGATCCGTCCGTTCCTTAGTCTTTTCTTTTCTTTTCTTTTCTTTTGATTGTCTGATTCTATCCTCTGTTCCCCCGCTGCGCATGCAGATGGGGTCAACCAACCCTCAAGCTCCAGCCTGGATGTTTTGGGGGTGATCCTGGGAGTCATCCGGCATTCCGTCAACCCTGGATGATGAGCATCGAGACGACCGTGCGAGTTCGGAAACTGATTGATTGATTCCTGGACCCGCGGAGCTTAGTCCATCATCGGAACACGGGTCCAACTGATCACTCCATCGCACTATGAACCATCATTGATTGATTCGTTTGTCGCGGCACTGACTTAAGAAATCTAATCTCCTGCGTCAATATTCCCTCCAACCGAAGTCACCGTCGGTCTTTTGCTTCAGTCAAAGCTCCTTCTTGCGGCTCCTTTAATGCTGTCGGGGAAAGGGGGTCACATCTTTGATTCTCGATATGATGGAGCAGGGTGCATGAACTAACACTAGGTTGGCTTGCTTCCATTCAATGTCAGTGGATCCGTCGTCTCGGAGGGGGTGGGTAACAATAGATTCGATCGAATGGAATTCAAGATAAATAAACATATCCATTGGTTTTCCTTTCTACTATCAGCCCAGGTATTTCCCCCTCCATCCATCCCTCGCTCGAAGAATAGTCATTTTAAAACAGAAAACGAAATAAAAAAAAATGGAAAACTCTTAAAATACAGTAGCCGCAATGTAATTACCCGGTCCAACGGGGACTAGTCCATGTAAGTCAATACACGAATACTGATTTGTTCCAGCATGAACTGCACGTCTGTCCTGCTTGCCTGCCAACGTGATCCTTGGATGATCTCCACTCCCCGAACTGTTCCATCCGTCCATGACATCCACATCAGCAAGATTATTGTTAATATTAATATTGTTATTATTGTTATTATCAGTATTACACTTCTTACCGTTTAGAACTTGCGGAGGCTTCATTTGTCGTGGAGAAAAGTGGCAAATCCTTCAAAATGACTGAATGAACATTTCTAGACAACATCCTTGCATATAAGAAACAAGCTCTACGCTTGGGGAATTGTTTTTTTTTTCTGTCTTGTCTTTTTTTCCTTTCTTTTAATTTCTCTTTTCCTATTTTTTTGGGGGGGACAAAGGAATGATTTTGTCCTCTTTCAATCATAATTTCTCTGTTTTCAAGGGCATTATCTCCGCCGACTTGATAAGTTTATTCTTTTCAAATCCATCTGGGGGCGAGTTCTGTACAGTATATAACTCTTAAAGAGGGCCTCCCCGCGGAGGTGAAGTACTAGAAGTGGAAGGTACGAAAAGAGAAAAGCATCAACATCACCAGACAACCATCTCTACTAAGTACTACTGATACTACCACCATCACCATCACCACCACCATCACCACAATAATCATCACCCCAAGGCTCTTTTCGCCTCTTGCATTTGCCTCGCCTCGACCCCTCTCGTCCCCGTTACCAAACGACGCACCACCCTCCCACCTACCCACCCATTACCACCACGCTACCACCCACCCCTGCTCCTGCTGCTGCTGCTGGCGCTACGCATCACTCCGGTCAACCTCATTTACCCGCCATTGAAGCGACATACAACCCCCCCTCCCCCACGACGACACCGGGGGCGCAGTCACCGTCGGCCTTTATCACAGGCCAGTCCGTCCCAGGGCTCTGGTACCGCTGCATGGGTCAGCACAACTAAACACCACTAACCGGGACCCTTGGTCGCCATTGCCCTCAACCGGAAATCCAACCGGAAGTCTCGTGCGGCGTTGGTAATGCTTTAAGGAGGAAGGCTGGCCCGAAGGATTTCCATCTTGCACAGCTCCTCTTTTTACTTTGACATTTCTTCTTTCTGTCTTCCCACGTCATTGATCCGCCTAGAGCCCAGGCACTCTACTTCGCTCCCCGTGGAGAGGAAAAAGGAACTACCTTTGGCCTTTATTGCGGAAACTAAACCCCTACTATCTATCACATTTGGGTGGCTTCGATCTTCCGTGCTCCAATCTCATTTCGATCATTCTTATTCTTCTCTCTCCTCTTTTCTTCGTTTGGTTCCCCGTCTCTCGAGTCTTCTTGACTGCACTGGTTTCTCTACTATTTGAGATATCATCTTACCTGCTGATATTTAAGCCGAGTCCCTGGTGGTTCCTTCCTCATTATTGTTGCTACCCCGTCTTTTTCCTACACAAAAGGTGCGAGTTCAATCTGAGCTTGCATCTGCTTCCTTGCTTGCTTTCTTATCAGTGGTGCCCGGTACTTTCCCCACTGTGGCTCGCCTTGATCCATCATAGTATTCTACGCTGAATCTTGTGTACTTGTGCAAGACAACCATCTTCGAGGAGATTCGTCACAAACGCCAACGAAGTCGAAAATGCAGGCCATTCACGAGCAGCACCGGGCGAGCTACTTGCCTGCCTCGTCTCGTCAGAGCCGCATGGCCATTGATTCCCTATTGAATCCATCCGCAGAAAGCGAAACTACCAGTACTCGGTCACAATATAGCCAGCACGGCTCGCCCTTATACCCGCCCAGTCCGAATCAGTATTTCTATACTTCCTACTCAGAGAGCCACCATCCTTATCAGGAGGACTCGCAAGACCAGGGATACCTGCCCTACCGGACACGATCGGTGGAATCCTCCCCGGATCCTTACTCTCGTGATCGATACGATTCGGTATCTAGCAGCTCCAGCAATGCTGCGGAGCGACGGCGGCCTCCCCGACCCAAATACGAAGAAGAAGAGATGTATTTCATCTGGTACCACCGTGTGGACCTCGGCCAAGAATGGAAGGAGGTCCGTGAAAGCTTCAACAGGCAGTTCCCCGATCGGCAGCGACGAGGGTTCCAAGGAATTCAATGCAAATTTTACCGCTTCATCAAAGAGAAGAAGTGTCCCACATTACGGGAGCAGCGCCGCATGCGTGACGGCGACTTTCTGCGGGAGGGGGCGGGAGTTGCCGACTCGGGGGCTCCGAAATTTGGAGTTATTGAGTGGGTAGGGACCTGGTATCCATGGATGCGCGAGGACAAAGAAACGGTGCGCAGACGACGAATTGCGAGGTAGATAATCCTGTTTTCGGATAGCTTCATCAGCATCCGCCTGGTGGTCGAGTCATTTCTTTGCCTCCTGCGCTCATCAGCGCGTGTTATCTCTCTCCCCCCCCCTCTCTTCTTACCTACTCCTAGTCCACCGCTACCTAACACATCTTTGTTTCACGGCCGACCCCGAAGATACCTCTACGTTATTATTATATTTTTCTTTCGTCTGTCTTATTTTCTTGATTCTCTTTGTCTTTTCTTACGCTCGTTATTTGCCACTTGAAGGTCACCTTTAGCATGTCTTGATTTTTGCCTGGGAGGATGTCTGCTTTCTTGTCGTTATGAGCATGCATAAAACGCACTGGGCTTGTGGGAGGAACTCGTCGATTTACACTTGTTTGCTGCTTTCTCATATGCGGAGGCATACCACCTGTTTACCTCCCTCTCTGTCTCGCCAGACCTACCAAATACCATTTAGATGGACCTACCATTCTTGTCTAGATGGCGAATGTCTCGTTCAACCTATCCGTGAGGATTTATCTGAAGTGGAAGAATTCCACCATGATACCCTTGTGGGTACCAATTTAACTCTTTTCGTGCCTATGTCGCCGACTACATCGCACCATAAGTTACCTCCGAAATCCGAGATCGTCCGTTGACAGGGAGGTACGGAGAGTACCGTTGTGTATAGTACGGGTACTATACGTGTCAGGCTGGTAACAACGGGTACTCAGGTAAAGCAATACCTCAGGTAAAGCAATACAAGAAGACTTGTTACCGAATTAGTCATGCACAAGACGGTGTGTGTGTGCAGTGGAAAGGTCTTTTGAAAGATGATCTGATATGATGTATAACAATGATACGTTGGCTTCGGCTGAAGCATGACAAATAACTCACCTCGCTTACATTCCCAGAGTACTCCGACCATCCCAACAGGGGAAAAGGACTATCTACCACGTACTTCACCTGGGTTCCAACTCTAGTATACTCCAGTAGACCTATCCCTCTAAGTTACCTCCTGACCATGTATGATAATCTACAGCTGCACTGGAGGCTCAGAGGAACAATACAAGAGGAAGCCCGCTGATTCCAAAGGGAACCACCTAGCTAGCTAAGCCAAGCTACACAGGTTATCCATAATTGAGTGCAAGACAATAAGGACTCGAAGCCAAAGCATAATTGCATATTGCAACTTGCGTGGTGTGTTGTGAGCGTTGTACCGTACAGTACATTGTACATTCTACACTATATCAATAATTTATAATGTACCTCCATAATAGGCTCAATCGCAAATCGTCAGCATGATATCAGTTCAGGCCTTGCTTTGCATGTTATGCATGCTCACTAACTACTCAGCACTTGCTTATTATTATGTTCAATTCACTGCACAGCCCCCCCCCCCCCCCCCCTTTCTCGCTAGACTGGGACCTGACGCAGTAGCCAAAGGAAGAGTAGGTGCGGAAAGGAAGGGAAAAGAAAAGAGAATGTCTAGAAACTTCATAGGGACTTTTTTATTGATTGGGGGGAAGCGAGAGGGATCTGTCGGGATTTGAGGTGGTTTGGCGGTTTGGCGGTTTGTAGTAGGAGGCCATGCTGATCGAGGTCCTTTATTTTCTGGATTGGATTACAAGATTGAAATCGACAATATCCCCGCGGGAATGATCGGTGATGTTCGCTTCGCTACGGTTGGGCATGGGGAATAGAAAGATCATCGGGAGTTGGTTGCTGGAGGCATGAATGCGATATGGTTGTTGTGGATGGTGGTGATGATGATGATGATGATGACGATGATGACGATGATGACGATGACTCAATCATATTGAGTATCAAGAGCCGTTTTACATAAGATGAACCTCTTACAGTGGACGAACGAGTGGGCGTAGGTAGTATACCATACATAGGTTACAGCGGTGTCTGTGGATCTCGGGCGAATGAGTTGATAGAGACTAGCCGATGGAGTTCTGACTACGGCCCCATAGATAATCGATACCTGGGATGGAAGACGAAAAAGTAAAAAAGAAAGAGGCAGGGAAAGAAAAAAAAAGGCAGAAGCATAAGGAAAGGAACAACAGGCCAAGGAACTCTCGATTGAAACAAAGACCTCTTGCCGACCACAAGGCGATCGTGCATGGATCCTCACGCTCAGGAAAGAATAGGATTGGGATGGAGCAACGATGATGAGATTGTGCATGTGCAAGTATCATGGGATGATTCGGGTGTAGTAAGCGGGTAAGCTATCCATCCTTCGCTTGTTGTTATGATGGAGAATACTATTGTTGAGGGGTGAACAGAGAAGGATCCGATGAGAAAAGGAATGGATGGATGGATGGATGGAAGGGTTGGGGATTGTCGTCCAAGTTACCCCGCATCATCTTCTTGGGGGCCCATTCGTTCTGTCAATCGTTCAATCATTCAAATCATTCAATCATTCAAATTCACTCAGTCAATCAACCATTTCCATTCCATTCGGTCTGCATCAAATCCAATCTATTTGGTTGTCTTGTCTGTCTTTCCCTTCGCTTCCTTTCGAGACACGATCATCGGCCAATACGATATTCAATCTAATTCGGGTAACTGATAGCTGGCTGTTCATGGGATGAATAGTTTTGCTGCACAATCTCCAGCATCTTGTCTGTTTCCTCTTCGGGACGCATCGCAGGGCTGACTGGATGAGACTGGCTGGCTGGCTGGCTGGCTGGCTGATTTGCAAGTAAACGAATAGATGCTAGCACCGGAACAAAGCCTGCAGATTGTTGCTATCGTGATCTGTCTTTCCTTTTTTTTTCCTTCGTCGATTGAGCTTGACAACACTGGCTGCGGATTCTGCAGAAAGGCCGCTGCCAGTTTGGCGACGCATGGATGCGTTGGCTCGTAGACTGAATCTTCCTTGGAGCTATCTTGCCTCTCGTCCGCGCGCGCGCATAACCAAAACTCGTTATCGAGGAACAGATCTTTCTTTGGTTAGGTGTATCATTTTCTCTTCTCCGTGGTCGTTGTCGGTTCCTCCTGCGACCTGCAGCACTGCACCCAGCCCCAAAGTACCGTGCATCGACCGTCCTCTACCAAAACAGGCAGCCTTTTCGTTCTGCAGACGCAGCCACCCCAGCTAGTCTCGGCTGCCTTCTTCGACTTGTGAATAATTCCTTCCCGCTTTCTGAGCTCAGTCCCACAGACCTTATTCGAATCCTTCTTCACCAGCTTTCCTCATCCGACTCCACGTGTGACCGGAATCCATAGTCAAATCGACGGCGCCCTTCGCTGCCGGAGTCGTCGAAGTCAAATTCCTCGTCATCAGACCGCGCATGAATTCGGTATTTACTGTAGATAGCCGTCACGTCCTCGTCCTCATCGTCCCACGACAATTCTTCATCCGGATAATCATTTGCGGGATTATTCTCAGCTGTGTCGTGCCATGCCCGTTAGCCCTTCAATCCTTCATCCTTCATCCTTCGCTTCACCCTGTCTTCACAATCAGACGGGACCTTGCGCTTGGACTTACCATTCGAGTCTGCATCTTCGCTGTCCCACCGTTCTTCATCCTCCTCTTCAGCGAAATTCTCCCAGTATTCTTCGTCCTCTTGCGTAATGACAATAACCCCAATGTCCTGACGAGTCATATCGATGCCGTGCTGCTTAAACCAGGCATCATGGTCCAATTCCAGGTTGGCTAGCGGGTCCGTAAGCATGCCACTAACTGGAAGCGGCTTTCGAATGTACGTATCGTAGACATATTCGCCGTCGCTCTCCTCGTCATCATCCTGCTCCGCAGGCAGGGCGTCGGTCACCGTTGCGGCCGAGTGAGGATCCTGTACAGCGCTGCCCTCCCCGGGCTTTTGCGTAGGGCGATGTTTATTGGGCGTTCGCGGTTGGTACTTCAGGGGCGGCTTGGGCATTCTCACCGAATGAGACGGCGACGGCTGCCCGCCTCCAAAAGCCGAGGACCCAATGTTGCTCTGGGGGCTATACGGCCCCGCATGCTGCATGTCCACTTCCATCTCCGCATCCAACTCCAGGGCCACCTGTTCGAGCTCCTTTGCGAGTCGCTCCGACTGATCCTCCCAGGTGCTCTGGTGAGAAGCCTGGGATTCCTGATCCAGAACTTGGGAGATATGCTGCTTGGCAGCCGAGATGGCGCTCTTGCGCTCTTCTCTCCATTTCCTTTCCGCCTGGTTCACCACGGGCCGCTTGCGCGGTCGAACGGCTTCCTCCGCCTCACCAGCACCAGTGCCCGAACTCGAGATCCCATCCAACCCTTCAGCACCAGCAACCGCATCCGCCACCAAGGACGCCTGCCTCGAATGGGGCTTGCGCTTCAGCTTTTCCACCAGAATCGCGACGGGCCCGTCCCCTTTCCGCTTCTGCACCCCCGCACCCGTCCCCCGGAGGGTAGTGTTGATCGGGGTGCTGGACCGGGAGATCTGGAACCGCCGCAGCGACTGCTGCGAGGCAGCTGCGGATGACGAGGAAGCGGGACTCTCGTGCCCACTGGAGGCGGCGACGGTGGGCCCAGCGGCACCACTGTCGAGGGCCGGCGAGCGACTGCCGGCCGGCGATGAGTGCAACGCTCGCTTCAGCTTCTCGTCGTGCTCCCGCCGTGCGGCGGCGAGGCGGCGCTCCTCGCGGAATTCCGCCCCGGGCGATGTCGCCCGCACCAAGGGGACACCACCGTCCCCCGCAGCGGTGCTCGAAGGGAACAGACCACTGCTCACGGACCGTGGAGTGCGGATCACCCGTTGCTGCCCGGACACCAGGGGCGGTGGACTGGAGGATGTTCCGCTAGTAGTGCCCTTGGGACCATGGCCCTTGACCTGGACTCGTTGGAAAACAAAGTCTGTAAACCTTCGTTTGGTTTGATGAAGTTCTGATTGGATATCTGTTGAGGTGAGTCAGTTCTAGTTCTGGGTGAAGCAGAAAAGGGCCGTAGTATTGGAATTTAGATAGACGAGATTGTCGCCAAATCAGAAACCTGAGGAAACGGCTTCTTATGCAATGAATGGTTGGGGAAAAAAGCAATCAAGCAAGGGTCCTTCTCACATAATGTGTCGACGGGCTCTTCTTCGCGACGCCGCTTGATATTAATTTGCTCCGGGGGCAGAGACATCCTGAGGTAGTAGCAAGAAGGCTGTGAAGGTGGGATTTACACGGCTACTGATGAAGGCGAAGTCAAAGCTATGATGGATGCTGCTTGGGATGTTCGATCATGGTAATCCCTATTCAGGTTAGCGCTATCTGGCCGGTCTTATCATCACGTGACTATAGAAGTTTTTCCATGCTACCAAGTCGGGCAAACCATCAACAAATTACCCCCAATAGTGGGTGGAAACAGTACTTTACGATCCGCATTACTTGCACCCTTGCAGCCTTACACATATTAACCAGGCGTTGTCATTTTCTTTGCTCTTGAGGATAGCCCTCCTCGTCTCTCCTATGTTGTTTGATGGTGGTAGCGCTATCGTTATCCAGTATCAATTACCTCCGCCTGCTATATAACCCTTGTCGTTATTAGAAAGCAACAGGGGGAGCTGTGTGCTCTGGATCAAGTTCCGTCGAATGGCATCACATATGCAAATGGGCAGCTTGAAACATAAAGAACAGACCGAAGCCAACCGATCTGCGGTGCAGCCGAGATCCCGCCCGCTTTCGTAGCCAAATGCAGATCCAATAAAATAATGTAAGTAGCCAAAAGAAGAGAAGCAGAGAAGGGAAATAGAAGGAAAGAAGGGGCAAATGAAGAAGATCAAGAAGAAGAAGAATCATACCCAGCTAGCAATACAAGTGTTGGTATATGAAGAAACGAGGGAATTAAACGGTGTAAAGTGGTGTGGTCAAGAAACGAAACATTTAGACAATTAGAGAAGGTGAAAAACCACAAGGGGCGACAAGCCAATACAGAGAAAGGGATCAAAAATGGTGACACTGAAGGTAATGGCGAGATGCCAAAATGGGGGCATGAAATTTTGAAACCACCCAAGTGATTTTAGAAAAGAGATGTTCGTCGCAGCAATCATTTGGCTCCAATCTCCTCTTCAGCCCAACCAGGAAGCGAGCTTTCGTTCTGGATTGCCAATCCGAAGCCTGCGTGCTTGAGGCCCCCAAGAGCGGATGAGAAACTAGAGAAGCTGCTTTGAGGCTGATGAGCCATTCCCGAACGAGGTGGTCCAGCCTGGCTTGAAATATGCCCAAAAGGCTCTTGAGAGAATGAAGGCAGGCTGACAGCTCGAGAGTGCTGTGCGCGAGGTACACTCAAGCCACCCGTGCTGGCAGTTGAATGGTGACCCGGTCCCGATGAACCATTTGTCACATTCAGAAACCCGTTGATGGAAGGCTTGTGCTGATGTAAAGGAGCCTCGATACTCCCGTTGCCGAGCTCGCCAGTGCTTGCTGTGTTGTAGAGGCTTTGCTGCTGAGGGGCTTGGGAATGAGACTGAAGCGCAGCGAGGGTCATCGGATCATTCAGCCGGTTCTCCTGCTCCTGAGATTGCTGAGCCGACATTTGGTTGAGATACATTGTCAGTGGATTGTTGGCTCCGACATTAAGAATGCCCGACGGCGAGGAGACTTGCTGCAGAGGGTGTCTGCCGGGGTGTCCATTCTGAGAGCCAGTGGACCCGGGGGCAGGTGACAGAGCGGGATGAGTTGGGCTGGATCCAGAGCCGGACTGGCTCAGGTTCTGCTGATAACCGTTCAGGGCCGGAGAGGGGGATTGTGTGCCTTCCATTCCTGAACCGTTACGGCCTTGCTGGCCACCATTACCAGCCTGACGCGGAGGGTTTCCACACCGGTCCTTGCCAAAGTTGATCTTAAACCGCTTGTACTCGTCCCGGTTTCGCATTCCCTCGATCGCTTTGATGGCATTGGCGATGTTAGTGAAGTTGACGAAAGCGCAGCTCTTCTCGCGCAATGTGTTAACAAGCTCAATCTCTCCGTATTCCGAAAAGTCCTGACGCAAACGTTCTTCCGGCCAGGTCTCGTCCAGGTTTCCAACATAAACATTCCGCGAAGCACCTCCGCTCACAGCGAGAGCAATGGCTGGGGGGAGGGGTCCCGAGTGTTTACCCCATCCGATCTTCAAACGACGGTTATGGATCATGAGGCCCTGAAGATTGCTCAGGGCATAGAACGAAGCCGCCGAGGTCGGGTCAATAAAGGTGACAAAGCAGATGTGCTTGTCCGGAATATAACGAATGTGGTGAAGAAGTCCGCCACGTACGACATTACAGATTTCCTCAATTGTGGTTTCAGGGTGGATGTTGCCCAGGTAGATAGTGCGATTACCGAGGTTGTTCACGCCACCGGCTGTGGTAGCCACGGCTGCGGCGGCAACAGATTGTTGAGCGAGCGCATTCGTGATCAGGTCACGGTCTGCCGAGTTAAGAATATGAGCGTATCCTGGAGCAATGCCCAAGAATTGGGCGGCGTTCTGCTGCTGGGTCTTTGAGACGTATGCACATCGGTCTTTACCGTAGAAGACACGCCGGGGGGCCTGCCACTTGGCCTCCTGAGGTAATTGTGAGACAGCCTTGATAGCGTTACTGATCGACAGGAAGTGGACAAAACCAATCGCCTTCTCTTTGACAATCTTGACAGTGTCGATGAGACCGAACTTGCCAAGTTCCTCCCGAAGCTCTTCTTCTGCCATCTCCTCGGGAAGATTGCCCAGGTAAACATTCCGCGATGCGCCAGATTGTTGCACTGCAAGCGCCACTGATGTAGGTACTTGCGAAGGCTTTCCCCATCCAACCTTGATATCGTTACCCTTGATGGCGAGCTTCTTCAGGATAGCGTCCGAGTGAAAATGTGTCGCGGAGTTACTGTCCAGGAAAGAGATAAATGCGCAGTTCTTGTCGGGAAGCAAGCGAACGGATTCAATCTGACCGCTCCGCACATGGTTCAAGATCTCTTCCGCAGAAGTTTCGGCAGGGATATTCCCCAAGTAAACAGTACGGCTCGTTCCAGAAAGCATACCAGGGGTTACCGAGGCGGCATGAGCGCCAAACGCGGCGTTACCCAACCCGCTCAAGCCTCCTACTGGAGACTGCGGAGCTCCTAGCATCTGGGAGTTACCCATGCCATCTGGCGACAACATGCCGGAGTAAAGACCATGATTCTGTGAAGGCTGAGTCGGACTTGCGAGAGGGTGGCTCTGATTCTGTGCATGTGTGGGACCATTGACTTGAGGAAAGCCTCCAAAGTTGGCGAATTGAGGCGAGGCAAACGCAGATGGGGTGCCGGGTTGGAAAGGACTACCAAGTAGCAGCTGAGACGGTAGGAGGGGAGTGAAGTTCATGTCGAACGCGGTCCCCGCGGAACCCATGGTGTCCGAAATCGGAGCTGAGGTGTTGATGGCAGGAATATTGGCACGACGAGCGTTCCGGTCCGATAGACCCTGCAAGGGAATATTGTTGGAATTGTATGCACCGTGGGAGAAGCCCGTGTTGTCCGCGTTGAGATGAGAGAACTTGGAGGGAATCAGACGACTCGGGATGCTCGCATCGGAGGTTTGCATGGCGAGAGAAGAGAGCGACTGGACACGATAGTCCCCTAGAGAAACAAAAAGAGAACGGGAGTGAGTAGTCGGAGATGGGATGGTTGATGTCACCCAGCCAAGGGCCAAAGGGAGGGAGGACGTACGATGCAATTGACACGGTAAGAATGGCCAGGGGAGAGGGAAAAAAGCCGGGCCTGAAGATCACCCCCAGAAAGAGTAGGGGGGGGGGGGGGGGATAAGGACAAGAAGAGAGGCTCAAGAGGCCAGAATGAGAGTAAGGCGATTGAGGAATGAAAGTAATAAGAATAAGGACACAGCACGGGGCAGAAGTCCTCTTCCAACGGAGACGTGTCTAGAAGGGATCCCAGTAGTCAATTGGAATGTGCATGGACAATGAGCGGATGGGCTGGTGGAACGGAGACAAACCTGTGATGGTTTAGTTGAGTTTAGGGGGGGTGGGTTAAGTTTGCGGGTAAAGAAGGCCGAGATCCAAGAGACTGGAACAGGGGCACCAGGAAGAAAGAAAGTGGACGAACAGCAGTTCAACCAGAATTGTAATGACGATCAAACAGGTGAGCAATAGTGAAAATGTGCTATGGGTCTGTCAAATGAGAAGCCGAATTCAAAAAACCGACATCAAGAAGTGAATGAAAGGAATAATCCAGCGAACCCTGCGTAAAGTGCCAGATTGCTAGAGTTTCAAATGGTGACAAAGAAGGTCTGCCAAAGGCACCAATAGTTGAGCTCAAAAGGGATAAGTGGAAATTGACTGTGGAGAGAGAGAGAGGAGGATGATTGCAAAGAACAAAAGTAATTGAAAGAAATGATAAACAAAAGCCAGACTAATAGTTGCCAATTCAAGTTCAGAAGGAAAAGAGGTCCGATGGAGTAAGAAAAATAAAAAAATAAAATAAAAATAAGGTACGCAAAAGGGGACCCCTGGTAGGAAGGGGGAAAAGGGGGGCGTGTGAGAGATAGAGCGATAGACTGTCCGTCGAGAAAGATAATACCTTGATATTATTGAGCGATTTGCTGGGACTTTCGCAAGGCTGCTGCCCTCTCACACCTGGCTCAATGAAGAATGTCTGAAGAAAACACAGTAGAAAATTCAACTCAAAAAGGTACGACTTTGAAAATTAAATGAACAACTGGGTTAAAACAAATGAAATTGGTCAACGCCGACAATTTCCGGGTAGAAACACGAAGCGTCAGAAAGGCGAGAAAGAGCAACCGTAACCACACAGAGGATCATGTAAGCAAGGAATGAGAGGGGACAGGTATGTGACCGATGATATGGGGAAATTAAACTAGGCAGTCTTTGTCGAACGGGACCAAAGCAAAAGGGGGTGAGGGAAATTCCTCAGGCAAAGCTAAGGTCGATTGAGCCATCATAATAAGTTTTGAAGGTGTCGATAATTTTAGAAGTGGCAGATAATCTTCTTTTCCCTTGTGGAGTGAGAGTTGATTAGTAGATCCGTAGTTTTGAAGCAAAGATGGGGAAAAGGACCCCATCGAACGAATGATCCAACCATTTGTCTGTCAACCAGATTGTCTGAAACAGTCTTTTTTTTGCTTGGCCGGCAAGGCTCTGGGACCAGCGTCTAGGATCAACACTTCATGATAATGGTATCATATCCATAGCCATGACATTACCTCTTTCTTGAGAGGTATATCGAGTAGTTTGATTCAAGTCTCAACCGCGTCTTCGTGTCTGTCAGCCAAGTCTCAGGCGGACTTTGACCACTAGCCTCGCGCGTCCAGGATCTGAAAGGAATGAGATTATTTTTGTTGATCTTCTTTTTGATGTGAAGCGAGCGCATATCTAGCCCCTAACAGAGAGGGTCGACACTCCTCCCGCGACGCGCTCTTTTGTCTTCCATCCGGATAAGATGCATCACCTTCACAGACGTGATTTTTCTTCTGCTCGCGCGCGATCAGTCATTCAGACCTCTGATCAGTTACCGTGGAATCGGTAGTCACTATCCACATTGGGCAATGGGGGGCGTGTCAACCAGCCACAGACCGTCTGACGGTGGGGTGTTCCTGGACCGGAGAGAGGATTTTCGGGATATTGCACGGAACTCATCTTGATCCGGTCCGGCTGCAGAAGCATCCACTACTTTGTTAGTGCCTTAGGCAGACAGGCAGCCAGACAGTCAGACAGATCACATTCGTGGTATCTGGGGGAGAGCATATCGATGGCAGATTGGAGCTAAGTGCTCTCAGTCATCTCAAGTGACGGAAAAAGTGGCTCTGCTTCAAAGGATACCGTAATCCGTGCGAATTTCAATGGCAAGCGACCAGAAGTGCAGGGTGAGGCGACTGAGGCGGTCTAGGACGAGTGCCTATTATACTCATATGTCCCCGCAGGGAACGACATTCTGCACACTCAGGCTCTTTATCAAGAGAATACTAATTGTATCTTGTGTTGTCCTATATGGGGTAGCCTACCGAAAATGCTCTGCTTTTAACTACAAAGGGTTGAGGCATGACGCACCGACTGATGGGACGACCGGATGCGTGTTCCGTCAGTACTGCCCGGTGGCCTTAAAGCCATATCTGCCTGAGGCACACGCGGGGATATTGGGCGGAATCCAGAAATTTACCCCTCCGCAAGAGAGAACAGTCTTTCCGCACTGTGCGATTCGGACAACCTCACCTCACCTTCACACGGGACTTGCTGTGGTAGCATTTCCTTGTCTGACCGATTGGTTAAGATGTAAGTTCCGTACTTTTATCATACCCCTGTCCTCCACTCCAGTCGCCCCTGATAAGGCAGAAGGTGTGTGTGACTCACATGCACGTCTCCAAATGGATATCCACTGATCACACTGCTCCCTGGGTAGAACATAGACTCAATACCCTCAAACCACAATACCTTGCAAGAGGACCAACACCATGGCCACCATCTATATCGACGAGGATGTCGGCCGGGACGAGTCGACCGCGACCGGCACCGAATCCGCTCCTTACAAGACTCTTGTCCACGCTTTCACACAGCACCCTCCCTCCGAAGGAAACCAATACCTGACCCGCAAGTCCCAGACCGAGCCCGCCGAGGAGGGTGCCGACAAGCTTGAGTGGAAGCCCGCCACCAAGTCGGCCGTCAAGAAGGCCACCAACCTTTACGAGCAGCGCAAGAGAAAGGCCGCCAAGGAACAAGAGCTGGCAATCCGCGAGAAGCAAGAGGCGGAGAAGCGCCAGGTCATCCTGGAGGAAGCCAAGAAGGTCGTCATCAAGGAAGATACCTCCCTTCCCAAGCCCGTCAAGATCCGCCTCGATGAAACCGACCCCGCCGTCGTCAAGTTGGGATCTCCCGAATCCGAGGGCCCCGGTACTCGTGTCCGCGTTGTTGGACGTGTCCACCGCTTCCGCCCCCAGAAGGACGTTATCTTCCTTACCCTGACCGATGGTTCCGGCTACCTTCAGTGTGTTCTGACCGGTCAGCTCGTCAAGACGTACGACGCCATGACTCTCACTCTCGAAACCTCCATTGCCATCCACGGTGAGATGCGTGCTGTGCCCCCGAAGCAACACGCTCCCGATAACCGCGAGCTCCACGCGGACTTCTTCACCATCATCGGCCGTGCTGCTGGTGACAAGGATGCCATCTCCAACCGTGTCGCCCCTGACGCCGATCCCCAGACCCTCTACGACAACCGTCATCTGGTTCTCCGCGGTGAGACCATTTCCTCGGTGATGAAGGTGCGCGCTGCCACCCTGCGGGCTTTCCGCCAGACCTACGAAGAAAAGCGCATGCTGGAGGTCACTCCTCCCGCCATGGTGCAGACCCAGGTGGAGGGTGGAAGCACTCTTTTCAAGTTCGACTACTACGGGGAGGACGCCTACCTGACCCAGTCGTCCCAACTCTACCTGGAGACCTGTCTCCCCTCGCTCGGCGATGTCTTCTGTGTTTGCCCCTCTTTCCGCGCTGAGAAGTCCCTCACTCGTCGTCACTTGTCTGAGTACACTCACATTGAGGCGGAGCTGGACTTCATCACCTTCACCGATCTCCTGGATCATTTGGAGCACATGATTTGCCGTGTCATCGAGATCTTGCTAGCCGATCCTGCCACTAAGACACTCATCGAGAAGCTCAACCCCGACTTCAAGCCCCCCAGCCGTCCTTTCAAGCGCATGCGCTACTCCGATGCTATTGAGTGGCTCCGTGAGCACGACATCCCCAACGAGGAGGGCAAGCCCCACGAGTTCGGCGATGATATCGCTGAGGCCGCCGAGCGCAAAATGACCGACATCATCAACCAACCCATCTTCCTGACCCACTTCCCCGCCGAGATCAAGGCCTTCTACATGAAGAAGGACGAGCAGGATCGCCGAGTCACCGAGAGTGTCGATGTCCTGATGCCCGGTGTCGGTGAGATCGTTGGTGGTAGTATGAGAATGGACGACTATGATGAGCTGATGGCCGCCTACAAGCACGAGGGCATGGACCCCTCTCCCTACTACTGGTACACTGACCAGCGCAAGTATGTCAACGTCTTCCTGCCTCTACCCCCCCCCCCTCCTCTCCCTGTCACCACTTTGATATGTCTGACTAACATCCCTTAGGTACGGAACCTCCCCCCACGGTGGTTACGGTTTCGGTCTCGAGCGTTTCTTGGCCTGGTTGTGTGCCCGCTACACCGTCAGGGACTGCTCCTTGTATCCCCGCTTCACCGGCCGCTGCACGCCTTAAGGAGTTGTGTGATAAAGTAGAAAGCATCCATAGATATCACGCGTTAATGTGGACTGTCTGTGCCCTTCAAAAGAATCGCGAAAATTGCATGTTCAAATCCAGCTGCGAGGGAGTAAACGTAGATTCCCTGGGTAGAATTCCATCCCGACGTGGCGAATCCAATATGTAGTGTTCGGAGGTCATCCTCTAACTACTAGCAGGACAGATCGTTCGTAGTTAGATGAAGGCTGTATGTGCAAGAGTCTTCTGCGTAGAGGCGAGCAAGTCGACGGGCGCCTAGCTCCTCTTTTCCAGTGGCCGCATTCTTATCTCAGACCTTTCGACTTCATTTCAATCGGCTAGCTTTAGCTTTATTCCAAAGTATACGTGCGGATATGATCCGTCACACCTGATGACGGTAATAATCCGGGAGAGAAGGTCCATCGGAAGTATCCCCAGTATCAACGAGGGGGAAGACGCACGAAGCCGCTTAGAGACCTCACAACAAGGCCAACACCCAAGAGGAAGAATATACAAACAACCGAGAACAGCTGGTCCCAGCCAGGATGGCAGTTAGTGTTGCAGCAGAGACGCAGTGGCAAAGGGCAGCAGACAACCCATGGATTTGGGTCAAGGCGTCCGATCCGATCGGTCGTAACCCACACTTTCCCATGACATGGTCTTGGGTGGTATACATATACGAGCGGGTTGCAACATCCGCGGGGATGTTTGGCATGTGATACGAGATTGTTCTCGCCTGGAGATACGAAATATTTGTGAATTGGGGAAAGATTTCGAGGGTTCAATTGGGCGGATTGGTGGAGAGAGGGAGGGCGTTGGTGGTTAAAGTTATTAGTACGGGTGGGCTATGTCCACACGCACAATGCCTGGGGAGCTCTATTGGCATCGAAAGTGTATCCTAGGTAGGAGGCAGAAACAGATTTGCGTTCGACTTGCTCGAGTCTACCTGCTGTTGTAGGAGGTGGCATTCCCATGTTCTACCGCTATACTTTGGCATGGGGGAACCGGTCGAAAATGGATCATGGCGCTGGCACTTACGAGCCGACGTTGTTGTTGTTGTTGTTGTTGTTGTTGGAAAGACTGTGTTCTGATGCATGTCAAACCGAGCGTTAGGCTGATCGTGTCGACCTCGTGTGTGTGGTATCAGGAGATGATGCAATATGACAATCATACTGTGTCTTTTAGTCGAGTGAGTCGAAGTGTGAATCTGGTCGTCTTCACATGGGCTAGCGTCCATGTGCATCCGAATGGGCATCGTGAGCGACTCAGCTAGTGGTATGCAAAATAAAGTCAAGCCACAATTCCTCATGGTGTTATCCTCTGGGGCACATCCTCTGAAAATGATATAGTGCGCTGATACTGTAAGCCGCAACTTCATCTGGGAATACTTCCGAGGAACAGACAGGTGATTCTCTCTTCTCAGTGGTCGACTAAACCAGATTCTAAGTGACAGGATGTTTCACCCAATCATTCTCCTCCCCATTAGTGCATCCTGCGGTCAACCAGGGTCAACCCGAAGAGAAACCGTCTCATAGCCCATAGGAGTTTATCACGAATCCCTGCCGAACACGATTTTGACTTCATGGGAGACATGACTCGAGTAGCACTCTAATTGTTCTCTTCCCTGGGGCTTTCGTCATCTTCATCCTCGGGGATATCATTGATGGCAGGATCGTTGTTCAGCAGAGCGTAGATGTCGGTATCAGAGGGATTGGCACGAATGATGGAGATCAAGTGAGCAACACGCGCCTGATCTCCGCTGCGGACAATGGTCATGATCCGTTCCAGAAGACCTCTAAAATAGTCGAGCTCGGCTGCGAGTTCTTCAGGGGCCTGTGAGGTGCTTGATTCAAGATCAGAACTCTGGCTAGTGTCGTCCGGGTGGTCGTTGTGGAGGCTATAAAGAACCACAGACGGTTAGGCAGGAACGAATGCGGTGCCAGCGTAGTGAGTTCCAGGGCTGAAAAGTGTCTACCTTTCATCTCCATTTGGGGCAGAGCTGCTCTCTTCCGCAGTCATCTTGTTATATCGTCACAAGGCGAAAGTTTGCTGGTCTTGGCTGCCTCAAGGTCCCGCGGGGTAGTGGTTGAGGGCTGCACAAGACGGGAGCAACACGGGGTTCTGGCGGTGATCCGGTTGAGTACGTCAGGGGGTTCTCGCAATAGAAAGGTATGGGAAAGATGAGGTTGGGCGTAAAATGAAATAGTAGGGAAGAATGGTTGATTCCCACTGAGGCAGAGCACTATCGACTGGATAATATCTGGACGGCCAGAGAGAGGGAGATGTTGCAGTGATAGGAAGTAAGAGTGCAAGGAGTTAGTCGTGTCTAGTCCCTCCTAGACAGAGTGACAGGCTGGCAGTCGGCTGAGGCTGAACCCCTGGGCAGTCAATGCGGTGTCCGAAGAGTCACACACTCAACCGATACTTCCGCGCATCAACCATTTGCGTGGTAGGGGAGAGCTTTCATCTTCCAGGTTGGAACCAGACAGAGAGAGAGATGAGGGAGGAGAAGATATCCTGCCTTTTAGGCCAAACAAACTGGGTGACAGGGTGGACTGATAGGCGCACTGGCGCGCCTACAGAAGGGGTAGACCGTCACAAATCGAGCCTGAGTTGCAGCCCGTAGTAGTGAACAAGTGCCACAATTCACCCTAAACCACACTGGAACCCTCAGTGGCAAGTACCACTGGGTATCTGGGTATCGCTAGGACTCCACCCAGTATACCATTGAAATCGGGGGGCCACTTAACCATCACGGACGCTGCGGATACTCTGTAAGGGCACGTTTTGGTATGCTGAAACATCCCCGATGGGTTTCCATAGCATAGCAGCAATACAGGAATCGGGATAATTCAGGGAGATTGGGTGTCAAAGTGCCAATTGAAGTATATCCATCAAGTCGATGGAGGTGTAAATTGGAGATTTGGAGGTCGTGGAATGGTTTCATGGCCGGAAAAGACTGCTTGTCTCGACCACCTCCCAAACCCCGGAAAAAGTCCCCAACCAATCCCTGGGCCCGTGGCGGTCTCCGCCGCCCATCACGAAGAACAGAACAAGGGCCGGTCGACGAACCTGCAATCCTCTGGAAATATCATCCATTCTTTCAGATAGGCTCAATTGATTTCCCGCTGCTCAGAGCTAATTTATTGTTTTGTATCTCAATTCGATGCTTGTGTAGCTGCCGCCGGTAGCTGCCCACTAGTCTTCTCTCCACCGGCTCGCTGCTGCAGATTGTCTCCCCTGGCTTTGCCACTGCCGCGAATGCCCTCATCAGAAGGTCATGTTGTGGCCAAAATTGCAGACTCCATACATCTCGCACACGAGTGAAGAACTTGCCTTTGGGGCTAATCATTTAGCTCATCCAGGGGATTGATCGACAGTTTGGTACCTGTCCCGCTATCCATTGGCAGTTAACGTGCTCCAGCTGTCACCTTCATTCGACCGCATCTCGCAACGGACAACACGCGTCACTCGGCCTTCAGCTCTCATTTTTATCAACCTAACTTCTTGTCGATAAGCAGTACGTCGACTGGTCACCCTCAAGCAAATCTACCAGATGTTGAGACTCGCCCGTAGTCATCTGGGACGGACGTTCTGTTGGCTTCTGTTCCCCCTTTGAAGCCATATGCTCCTCCCGATTTCTATTAACACCGTGCCTTGTCAATCTTGCGACTACGTCACAGACGTAAATCGATTGTGGACATATCTCGAAAGGCGCCCGTACTCCGGCCAGAACACGACGGAGGGCACTTCAGATGCAGGGCCATCGCAGAGGTATAATCCTACCATCATGTTTTTGTTTCACCCAGTCTTTGTGCAGCTACTGAGGAAATCTTGCGTGCGAGATAGGTCTTATGAGCTCAACACATGTCGTTCAATATGGTCAACGCGTATCATCGGAAATCCAGAACTTTCCGTCCCACCGCTTCTCTAATCTCATAATCGCAGCGAAACTTTTGAGTTAACATGGGGTAGTCTGCTGTCCACTTTCAGAACTCTTTCCCCGCAAAGAGTTAGGTCCGATATGGATTCCAGGCAACTGTCTGTCTGATGCACTTCCCAACCAAGAGCATCCCCTTGCGTTATTTATCAAAGATGCACCAAAACCTCAAGAGCTGGTTCAAGAATTCGCACGATTAAACCCGACCTGGCTGGGCACATACAATGCCAAAGCAGAGACCCCCGAGCTTTGGTCACAGACAGGACTGAGAGGGGGATGTGTGTGATAGTGTTAAGGGACAGAACGATATCCATGAGACAGGGACATCATATTGGTAAGAGGTGGACAGCTTGTGGACATTGATGCCCTCACTTGGACATGAGTGGCCATCGATTTGTCCATATATGGAATGACCTTGAATATGAGCAGGACAAGATTTTTTCAGTTTGCTCTTCAATCTGTGAGAGCGCAGGGTCGGGTTGCAGAATTGAAGGGCACGAATACCAGACACATGCAGCTCTATGAACGCATAGAAATAGGCACAAGTCAGTGAGCTTCTAGGCACCAACACGGGCCGGCATTGATATACATATCGCACACAATTTGAATCGGAGGACATGGCCGGTGAGAGGTTCGCATCGTGCATCCTGAGATGACCTTCTCGTTGATTTATTTCGTCATGTTGCACTTGATTTTGTTCAACGGAAGTTGCGGCGGCAATCGATGGACGTCTTAGTCTGCCTTAGCGCGGGTCTCGGTTCGAAGCTGCGAGGTGGCCGACCCGACCCGGTTGCATTCCATTCAAGCATAAGGGCAATTCGATCAGGCTTGTTGAAGTGGTCGGAACGAAAGAGAGGCGCTTGCGCTTGGCGGAGTGTTGAATTTTCTCGTGGGCATCGTTTTGCGGTCACAGGGAGTCGGATCAGCGGGGTTTAGCAGCTGTCAACTCCTGAACTGCCCCATCTCGGCCACGTTCGATGCTATGATTTCACATGTGGCGAATTTGTCGATCGTGTAAGAAAGGGTGTTTGGGGTGAATCGCTCAACAGGCCAGGGGATGCGTTCCCACTGCATTGCCCGACAAGGCACTTGGTCTCTAAGCCGCACTCACAAGCGTCGGTGGATCCATTGACTCGATCGGATCCTTAGTCAATCTTGCTTCGATTGGCTTCTGAGCGTCGCGATATATTGGGTATTCCAGCACTCCTAGTCTTGATGGCTAGCAACACAGCCAAACAACAACTAGGACCTTTGAAACGCCCCGATGAGCCCGAAGTGACGGCACGCTTTGATGCCTTCATGCACCCATGTAAGTCAGATTCGAATTCTCCCGCGCGTAAATCCAGGATTGTTGTCGGAGAAGTCTCAAAGCGAGACTCAGACCACAGCTAGAGCAAGTCTCCTCTGCTCAGAAGCCCCCCTTTTGTTCAAATAAGCAATAGGAGGGAGTAAACCTCATCAAACCGGCAAGTACAGCCCGAAGGCGGGTATGGAAGATATTTCCGGGGTATGAGATCTCAGCTCCCATGCAGTCATAAGGAGCCGGCTTTGGGGGTGGGAGCACAACAAACGTTCGACAGACGGCCTTTCGAGGAAGACCAGATTGAGGATGTGAAAACAAGCAGTAGAGTCTGGCGGAGAGCCGCTCCTGTCTCTGTGATGGATAATGATTCCTGAGCCGCTTATTGGGCTCCGCTGTTCGCATGCACGGCACCTTCGACTAGGTCTTTTCGCGTACCAATCTTTGCGGTTGGCTTCTGCATTAATGACGCTCACTCAGGGGCAAGTCTTACGTGTCATCTGTTTGGGGAGGTTATGGTACTTTTGATGAACGCCAGGGCCGTAGGCTCACAACAGCCTAGCTCTCGCTTTTGCGGTGAGATACGTGATTCCATTGCTTGTATGGAGTCAAGTCGAGCTCAGCTAGGCTCTACACACGGCGAATCTTTCTCGACAACCTCTTATGTCAAGGTGAGTATTAACTTCCATTGGTATTGCAAATCAATCCGACGCCATCAGCGATCGAAATGCATCAACATCAAAGTTTTAACCACCTTCTCCCCCACCCAGGTCTTTTGAACACTTTCGCAATTTGTTTCCTCTCCTCCGATTGCCCGATCTTATTGAGCTGCCGTTATGGAAATAACCACCCTCGTCCTCGTCCTCTGTCATGGTCAGACTGTTCAGTCTTTGAAGGCCATGCGATCTGGCCAGGTCACGTTGTGAAGCATAGCCAATGCTGCATTGAAATACACTACAAATGGCTCGTTCTGCATTTTACGCCTTCGGAAATATTATCCACAGAACAATGACACGGTCAGGTCGATAGGGGCCCAGGATGCTTGTCCGTCCGTGGCCAAGATCCCTAGACTGTGTAAAGCTAGCTTAGGGGATATCATGCGCTTGACGATTCCAACTACATGTCACTTCCGCTCAATTTATCCCTCCTCCTTCATCTGATGCTAGAGGTAAGTCTGTCTGGATGGCATCTGCGTTCCTGACGCGGCTTCCTCTCGTCGATCGGCCTCTATCAGGCGAACCTGATTAGTAGGTAGGATGTGTTTGTTTCCAAACTCGGTTACACATACCCTAACCATACATTTTCATCCATTCCCTTGCTGCCGTACAGTGCACAGGAGATCGCATTGCTCATATAGCTTTGACTGAATAATTTGCAAAATGAAAGTCTATACATATCCTCGTTCTAGATCAGAACAATCTGTCCGCCTTGGTGTCCGAGGTGGCAGACTTGACAGGCCGCACTACAGGAAGCCTAGGCAATCGATGGCCTTCTTTTCCATCTTATTTCACCACAGTTTAATGCTGCTTCTAAATGTCACTTCATTCCACGGGCCACTCAATTATAGGACCCAGACGGGTCTTTCGGCAATGACGCCTCAACAACCTTGATATCCTCGCTGCGCGAGAAAGGATTCTTCACACTGTCAACAACAGCATCTACCTCGAGGATGTGGTATACGTATCCATTGTTGTTTCTTGACTACGAAGGCTCGATAGGGCAAACGACATTCAGTTCTATATTGAAATTCTTCCTTTGTCTGTAACCTCCAACGAGTCCACTGCTTGGACCTTCTTTGATGGACGTAAAAGATCACAATATCAACTTGCTACATAGCGAAGAGAACAATCTCCCTCCCATCCAGTGAGCCGATCTCGCAACCTTGTTTACTTCCAATTGAAACCCACATACCACAGTCAACCCCATCGAATACCAACCAACCGACCAGCCCATCGCCCCCTTCGAGCCCACATTCTTCAACCTCCTCACCTGCTCCCTCTCGACCGCATCCCCAGAGAGACCTGACTGAGCTCAAGTGATGAGCCAAGAATCCATCTTAGCGAGAAGGTGTCAACACGCGACGACCCAGAAGTTGGAACTCCCATAACGCCTGCCGAAATCCAAACAAACCCAGCTGCTTACCCACACCCCCTTACTTCCCGATCCCCACACATCACGTATGTATGTATGTATGTATGTATGTATGTATGTATGTATGTATGTATGTATGTATGGCGCGCAGGGTAGGTTTCTCAATTTAAAGCTCCATCCCCCGAGTCTAAGATCTTGTAGATACATCCAACAGAACCGTGCACCCCCAACCCACAGTCTGACAGCCCCAGACGTTCCACTCCTTCTACCAAACAACCATTCGTCACTCATTTACACATCCACATCCACAACCATCAACAAAACCCCCTATCCCCCCAAAAGAAACCCCGCAAGATAATCCAAAATGCAACTCTCCGCCCTCCTCCTCGCAACCGTCACCCTCCTCGCCTCCACCGTCTCAGCCCAGACCCGTCCCCACGGCATCGACATCGGCAACGAGGCCTGCGTAGGCTCCTGTGTCCGCAACCCCAAGCTGTTGACCTGTCCCAAGACCAAGGTAGACCAAACTTCCCCCCCCCCTACCCCGATATGCCTCGATCACCCAGTGCCGTATGTGGGCTTGAGGTCGTTCTGCACTATCCTGCAACGAGTGGCCGTGCCCACAGCCCCTTTCCTTGCCTCAACCCGGTTGGTGGGTTCACTGGCTAACACCACGACAAACAGTACCAACCCGACCAAGGATGCTATGTATGCTGCTGGGCGGACGATGACGCCGATGCGTGGGCCGATCACGTTCACGATGACTTTGGGGATTTTTGATTCAGATCGAAAGGGGGGGGGGGGTTGATTCCGCCGAGCCGTTAGGGGCTCGGTTCGATTGGTGTGGCTTTTGCTGTGATGTGAGGTGAGGTGAGGTGAGGTGAGGTGAAAGACGCCCGGGTCGGGTGGTGACGGTTACTGGCTTTGCTTTTCTGGGGTATACGTATACACGCGCGAGGGCGAGTTGTATGATGGACTGTGCTGTATGTACTTGCGAGTCGGATTTATACTATGAAGGTTGATATCCTCAAGCGGGACGGTTTATATAAGGTCGGGTAGTCCGGTGTAATGGATTCTATGCTGTTGATTTCATTCGTGCTTGTCTTATGTTGCTCGTGCATACGATGGATGATGGTGGGGCTTGGGGGGGGGGAGGGTAAATTGCGTGGGTAATGCTCCTCCGGCTCGGGGTAGTGCACTTGACTTCACTTGCTATTCTGAGGCAATACTGTACATGAAGTGTACGGTGTTCGTAACAGGTTCTCAAGTGTCGAGTCAAGGGTGGGTGAGGTCTTCGAAGTGTTAATGGTTCTGAAACCTTGTGCCTCCAAATGCTTGACATCTGCCGTGGTACCGAACAGATATGCAGAGTTGGCTCACTACTTACATATTAACTTGTAGTATCGTCCTGTCCTAGCTGATGCCACCAGTTCGACTCGCCTACAAGGCTGACGAAGAATGGTGGGCCAAGCCATGAGAATCTGGGGTAAGTCGGCAGACTTGCAGACCGATGGACAGCAAGCTACGTACAAGGTCTGAAGTATACATGTCCACTTTCAGCCTGACTCGCAGGCTCCACTGGTTCACATTCACGGTAAGAGTTGTGGTTGTAGAAGATTCACTTCGTGAGGTCTAGCTAAAATGCTCGTCGCTATCCGCCTTTTTACAAGCCCAACACCTGCTTGCTTATTAAAGAGTCTATCCCATAATATGCTGCTGTTGTCCATGCTCAAGAAAAAAAAAAGAGTTGTTTCCACGCCTATCGCCCATAACATCGTTTCTCGCATGCTTTCTATCATGTTCCCTGTCCAATGATTGCAACTGGATGATAAAAAAAGAAAAAGAAGAAGAATAGAAGGATGAAACCACTGTTGCAGTTGGCACGCGACCCAGGTGCGTATAGTTGAGGAACTGAGGATGCTTTCAAAATACTCAACTATGCAAGTACGTGAAATAGCTAACCTAGTGCTCAGACAGAACGCATAGGCACATCGGAGCTCACTGCGCCCAAGGTCGTAGTCAGGGTAGATGTCTTGTTGAGAGGCTTATCATTCCACAGTGCACTGCTGGCAGGAAAGATGGACCCATCATTGGACATGTCAACGGGGGAGACGTCCTCAGCCTGCACATGGACGTGAGGAACTACCAGCTCAACCCCTTTGGCCGCACTCGAACTGCAAAAGTGCGGGTTGTGGCGCGGCGGCAACGGACGGTATGCCGGATCGTGCATCTGACTCATGTAATCCGACGCGTTGCTGCTGAACGACGACGCGACCGTAGACGGCGTATGGATCAGCGAGGGAACGGGTCCCGTGCTACTCATGAGAGTAGTCAGGCTGGCGGAGCTGCGATGACCGAGCCCAGGGCGGCGCAGCGGCACACCACGATCATCGTTGTGGAACTGGGACAGATACTTCCAGGCATCCGAGGTTGCCACTGAATGAGCACCGTTACCCATCGGTATTACAGGCTTCCATTCGCTGGGATCCTGATCCGTCTTGATATCAAGCCACTCGCCGGGTATCCGGGCAGAGCTGGACAATCTGGTGGAGCTTCTTGTCGGGGTCAAGGGAGCGACAATCATCCGAGGCGACATTAGAGGGGAGCTCGGAGGAGTCGAAGAGGAAGACATGGAGGGAGCAGATGAGAAGGATGCTGAGAGTGGTTTATGGGAGTCCTTGCGACGGCAGCTATAGATAAGATGAGTGTAAACATGAGAAACAGGATGTTGAGGGCGGATAGGGGCGATGAGGTGAGATTTAAACAACGGAGCTGTGCTCAGTGGCTGGCAAGTATTGTGCACGATAAGGAGATTCTCATACCTTTCACTACAGTAAAGAAGAGTATTGTCTGGCACTGTTATCTGTCTCTCGCACATGGCGCTGTTGATCAATTAGCTTTGAGTGAACTTTAGATAAGAGAATAGACAAAATGCAAGCCAAGAAGAAGCAATCCAGGTACATACCAGAAATTGAGGAAGCTGGCCGCCATCTCGGGTTGCCGGTCGTCTTCCACCTGCAAGTGCTTGTTGGGCTGTCCAGAGCCTAGCTTTGAGATGGAATGATTCACCCAGGAAGTGCCTCTCCGATGTAGTGCCGGCCGGGAGGTCCTCACTTTAGTGGCATTCGAACCCGAGGGTGTGCGACGATGATGAAAAGCGCCTTGAGTCATTGATGGCGGTGAAGGGGTATATGTATAGGGCAATCAAAAAAATAAAAATAAAAAAATATACTCGTCCAGAGGCACCGAAGTGGCTCTATCTGAGATAGTTCGGCGGGTGGTACCTTGCGCCGATGGAGGCCGCGTCCAGTTGTGGAGCACGAGAGCTTCCCCTGATGGGGGCAGAGTATGAGGGATTTGCGACTAGCAGGGGGGGAGGGTCAAGTGCACAGCTGGACCAACCAGCTGGACCAGCCTGTCTCGGATAGTGGAACTGAGAGGTACTGCAGTCCCCGTGATGGTAATAATGCCTCGCACTTGTCCAGAAAGGAGGCAATGATTGAAAGCATGTGCTGGATCAATCCGACGGAGGACCTAAGAATACAGATCTGAGCGCCCTTTTTTTGTGTTTCTTTTTTGGAAGGGAACCCCAGCAATGAGGCAAATATGTAGCAGCCGGATTGCAAATTCTTTATGATGATAATGATGCCGATAAGCTTTTCAGAGTGTGTATCGGTGTATCTGCAGTGGCACGGCAATGGTCAGATCAGTCACAAAAAATAAAGGCGCAGTTCCACTAAAACGGGAAGTGGCCGACTTGTTGGACGGTTATCAAAGGCCTCTGAGTGGGGAGAGATAAGGGACTTTTTCCAACAAGGCATAATAGATTCTAGCCTGATACGAGGAGGCATACATACCAATTTTTTATTTTCGTTGTCTGGCTTGCAGAGAAAATTGAATTTCCTGCCTCCTTTTTTTTTTCTTGTAATTGTTGGGGATAAGGGAGACCGATGACGATATTGTTCTCAGGGTACACCGCACCGCACGTGCAACGGCTGATGCCAAAGAAGGGTGTTGTTGTGATCCCGTTGCGGGATTATTAAGTGGCGGTGATGGGTTATCGTGCAGCTGGCTGAAAAGTAAACCCAAAAAATTCGCTCGGAGAATATTGCGTGACCAAGGGATACCGAAATGAGGTACACAAGACACAAGAATTGTCGATGTATAAGAATGATGGTCGATTCCGGTCCCTTCTTGGAAAGTCGATCGATGGATGTATGTCCGATTGCCGATGAACCGATGGGAGTGGGAGTATGACGAGGGAAAGCAGAGGGATGGCGAGAAGGGGAGGAGGAGGAGGAAGATATGGTAAATATAACTGAACAGCGGGGAATTCTAGAACTGAACTCTATCCGTATACTTGGGTAGAGTAGAGCAATACCACCTAGATGAGAAGGTCAGCTTTTCTTCCCCAAACGATTGCGCATTATTTCCCCAGGGCGAGGTGACAACCGCCGAGCACGTCAAAGTCCACCTTGGAGAGTCACGCCATTGCGGTCTAGAACGGAGGGATTTTACCCCCCCCCCCCCCGGGCGCTGGCCTCAGGCACCACAGTCGACGCGCAATCGTGTCTTCAATTGTCTTTGGGAGAAGACCATTGAGCAACATAACAAAAATAACACCTGCTTACCTCACCACCAGCTGGAGCCTGGATGACCTAATTGTCCAATGTAAAGTGACAAAGTCAACTTAGTTACTCGTAACTGATACTCCGCAGTTACGGTCTGCACTGACGCACTGGGGACCGTTGCAATCGATCTCCGCTGGTTGAAACAGAATTTTCGCTGGATGGTCTCTAAATTTAGTACCTGGACGCTGTGACTGCTCTGGATCCGGTGGAGAGAATTGAGGTCAGACTGAAGGAAAAGAAAGAATTAGATTCCAGCCCTCTCCGGATCCGTTGTTCGCCTTCCCGCATTCTTATATTGGAATTCTAATCGGCATACCTACAATCGGCACTCCAGCGTTGCCGGAGCGGGGTACTGTACATACAGTAGTAAGTTACTTGGAGATAACCTAAGTAACTACGGAGTCACTTCCACCGAGCCTTGATTTCCTACACAATCCTAGGTAACTACTTTACTTGATTACTCTTGAACAAGTGTGATGACGCTTGGTTTTGGATTTAGCAGAGCCATTTGTCGGTTTGATTCCTAGCCCATCACATCACATCACCTCACCCCTCCAACCTGTCCCTTTCGATTTATCTCTGGATTTTTCCATAACCGACCGAACCACGCTTATCGGGTCGAGGGAAAAAGCTCAACCCCTCCCAATTATGCTGTCGTATCCGGATGACATGTCGTCTTGGCTTCCGGACGACATGGTCTACGCGGGGCTTCTAGGTCTGATCGTCAACACCCCCCTCCCCCATTCTAGAGTGGCACCCTTCGTTGATTCGGGCACCCATCATCGACCGAGGGGCGTCAGCTGTCAATCCCTCCTACTCCACCGCTCTTGGTCTAGAGTCTCTAGGGCAGTGTCTGAGACTCCGAGTACAAGGAAGGGATAGACCAATGCTTTACGTACAAACTTACACATGGTAACTAGTGCGTCTCCAGCGCGGACTCCGTCGTGAAGTCGTCTCCTGCAGGACGTGAATCTGAAATTGCGACGACCCCTAGTAGGATCAGTGCGGTAAGATCAGCCGCCGTTTAGATCCAATGATCGCGCCATATGGCTCGAATGCAGTGCATACCGGTAGTACAACACGTACACCCCCTGAATACCTGTTGACCTTGGTGGTGGTGGTGGTGGTGGTGGTGGTGGTAGGCAAACAAGGAAGGTTCGAGACTACACTTCATTATGGAGTACATGCTTTATCTTTCCACCGGTTCATCTACCTTGGGGGTGTGACGCCATCAATACAAATGTCTGGAAGGGTATCTGGTGTCTATCGGTAGAAGGGGTACAGAAGCAAAGAGAGTTCGGCGGGGTCAGCCACAACAGGAACGCTTCCATTATTCCGATGCTGCTCCGATGAAAGGGGACAGATTTTTCATAAATAAGGACGACGAAAATAGCTGAGACAGACTTAGGAAGGAAAGGAAGCGCATCAACGGCTTGCGCCTATAAGGTCCACGGCGATCAACGGAGTAGACAAGGTCGGAGAGGAAATAATTGCCCGGCCGCCGAACTGGAGGCGATGTGGTCTATGATGCCATTGAGACAATAATGAAGAGTCAATGATAGTGGGGTAAAGAAAGGAAAAGAAAAAAAAAGCAATTTCACGCTCATCAAGCGCACCATGCAGTTCTACGATCACTGCAACCACAATTCAAGGCATGATAGACGACAAGACCCTATCTCAATTACAGTCTGTCCAAACCGTGCCGCCTCCCTCACTCATGAACAGTATTTTTCTATCAAATGAAAACTCTTTGCCGGTCTTCCCTACGGTGCCGCTATGGATGAAATATACTGAGTATTTGACTCAAGGCGGATGGACATTCCCACCCGGTCGTTCCAGGAATCAACTTCCCTTTCCACTTGTCTGACGAATAACTCCGGACCAAGTATCGACTCATTGCACTTTCAAACTCCGAGGTCCACCGATCTCGACCGTGTCAGGATCTGTTCTGGGCTTCTGACAAAGCGAAGCCACTTTCTCTAGTCTGAGTAGGTAAGTCGCTTACGTTGACCCCCGGGGAAATAATCTTTGACTTTTTGGGAAATTCATTGACGACAGCCTCACTTCACTTCAAACCTCCGCCTGCATTACCTAATGATGTACAGATTTTCAGTTTCAATTAACAAAAAAAAAAGCAAATAGCATTCCCGAGTCCTGGTGACTGCCACAACGGCTCCCTTCCATGCTGCCAGTACGGAGTGCATCGTAGTTACAGTATCAAATTAGGGTGCAAACGGCTATTTTCCCCTTCCCGTCCCTCCATCAACGAATATACTTACTGTATCATCGACCTAAATTACTGCATTCAGTGGGAATGCCGATGCGATGCAGCCATGGCCGTGGCTGCTACAGTGCCTGCCTGCCTAGCAACTTACTGTACCTACCTACCCCTCCAACCCCTTGACCCTTTATCTCCAGATAGATTGCTACTACTCCGTACCTATCTTTCTAAACGCCCCAAACTCAGCAACCACCGTTCACATCCTACATAGAAGACAATACTCACATTCCACCGGGCCGCAGGAAGATCATCGCTCATCCACCACTCTCACTCTCGCTCTCGCGTTCGCTCTCTCTAATTGTTTTTTTTGTCGGCTTTCCCGCGCCTCCCTCCCTCCCATCATCCCATTACTATCACACGCCAAATTGCCTCATTAGGGCAGATAAGCACCTACAGTATACAGTACCAACAGTACATCCTCACTCCAACCAAGCTAAACTAATCTTCCCTACCGCGCCGCCTCACTACATAACAGTACATACAAACCAAGGCAAGCAATCAACCTCGACTTTCCCACTCACGTTAGACGTTCGTTGGGCTCGAACAAACTCTAACCCCCCAGAACCCATTCAGCGTAAGAAAAAAAATCTCTCACATCCAGCAATTTCCGTCTCATTAAATTTGGTAACCAAGGAACCTTCTCTTTCTCTCTCTGCCCCTCGCCCGCATTCAAATCAACCCCAGACGCGGGGGCCGAAGGGAGAGGGGGAGGGAAGGGGGGGTTCCGCACCAATGCAACATCACTCACCCTTCTGTATGTACCGACTGGTACGGAACAGGAACCTTCAGGCTGGGTTTTTTTTATTTCCTAGATCGAATTGGCTTGTCTGCGCATATGCACTGCAGAATCTGCGTTGGGTAGGAGGGCCGAGGATACTACATCACTATAAGTTGAAGTATATAGCACAGATAGGGTAGGTCTTTGTGGGGACTCGGCGGCTGTTCGGCTCCTTGGCCAGCTACCAGTATCCACCAAATAACTTGTGGGGTGGTGGTGGTGAGTACTTAAGTCAAGCGTGCTGGTTGCTTCTAGGTTTGACTGAGTTGTGTAGTGAGATAGCGGTATAGATCTCAGTGGAGAGTACCTCGAGTCGTTGATGTGTGGACATGAGGTGATTTTGTTATGAACGCCGCATGTGGACTGCTGCGCTTTTGCTGATACTAACTTTTATCATTCTACGACGTTGACTACTGGCGGCTTGATAGTGAGCTGGAAAGAAGCGGCAGCAATACCACACTACCTTACCGATGGTGACCAGATGGTCGGCGGTTCTCTACGTATCCACAATGCATGAAGCACCTTGATGGCCCCTGTTCGATGCGGGAGCAACTATGGTATGCATAAATTAATGTACTGCAACATGTTCACAGTAGACCAGGCGAACGGGAACACGCCTCGACTATGACCTGTTTCCCTAGCATACTATCGTGTGGTAAAGGGAGCATTGGTGGATGAGGCTATAGCAGCCAGGTGCAATCGCTCTAGGCATATTGTAATAATTGACATGGGTATCATTGAATGGATCATAGTGTTATACAGGTTGAGGTAGAAAGGCGGAAGTTGGAGGCAGCTCAGGCTGCCATCCAATCATCGGTCAACCTCCATTGGATCTCCCGTGGCCGCCGGGGTAGGAGCGGATGCAGCAGCCGAACCAGGGTCAGGAGTAGCGGTATTCGAGGCCTCAGCTGCAGCTGGAGCCTTTGGTTCCCCGTCCGCTTTGGTCGCAGGGGAATCGTTGGTAGCCTTATCGCCCGCAGTGGGTGATGCACTCTCCTTGGTTTCCTCCTTTGCTTCAGGTCCGCCCAAAAACCTGGCCGGCACTCCACGTGCAGCCACTCCAGCTGGGCCGACATAGCACCCAAGCATTGGGCTCCAACTGAACTTTTGCGACACGGCGTTTCGGATTTCGTGATATGCGTAGGCGTTTGCGAATGGAAGAGACGTGTCAGGGTCTCGATAGCGGGAGGGAAGTGATGTGATCACACAAAGGGATGAGGAGATCTCTATCATGCTTTTTAGTCTATTTTTCTTTCTGGAGGATGCATGCATTATGCGGGTCAAGGGGAAGGTTGACATACTGGTCAGCCTCGGAGGCTTTTTCGCATTGAAATAAATGCTGAACTCGCGACTTTGAGCCGTCTTCTCATCAAAGTTTTCCAAGATCGTCAGGTTGCGTCCCGTCTGTTCAATGACTGAAGGAGGTTGAGGGACCTCTACTTGTGGTGCGTCTCCAGTGATGACAATTGGCTGATTAGCATGCACCTCGGGAGTATCCTTCTCGGATTGTGTTGGGACCAAGGCATCTTTAAGTGAGTCGGCTTGGGAAGGTGCTTCAGCAGCGGCCGGCACTGCAGTAGGTGAGAGCTCCTCCGAAGCTGCGACTGCCTCTACTACTTGGCCGGTAGCTGCAGGAGGCTCAGGAATTGGTTCCTTCTTTCCATCGCTGGGATTTTCCACTGTAGGCTGTGTGGCTTCGCTGGGTTTTAGTTGTGTAGCTGGTAAGTCTACCTCAGGTTGTTTTGCGGGTTCGGCCGCAGAAGTCTCGTCGCCAGAGGGTTGCGCTGAGGACTGCGGAGCTTGAGCGGCAGTTTCTGGAGCCTTTTCTGGCTTCTCTGCGTCGAATTTCTCGACTTGACTCTCTGCCTTGTCGGTTTCTGCTTCCCCACCCTGTGAAGCCGTATCCTGAATGGAATTTTGTGGTTTTGCATCTTTCATCTCTGTATCTTTAAGCTCGACATCAACGGGAGGCAATTCCGACGACTTCTCGGTACCCGACGCCTCTACGGGCGCGGAAGTGGACGGTTGCTCCGGGATAGCGGCTGAAGCTTCTGCAGGTGCAGATGCAGTTGCAGATGCAGATGCAGCTTCGGGAGCACATGGGGAGGCTTCGCCATCGGCATTGGTGGTTTTGCTTTCTGATGGCGCATCGGCCTCTTGAACTGGGCGAGAATCAGTTGGTGAGACTTCTGAAGGCTCGGAATTTCCCTTCACGGGGTCCCCTCCAGCAGTTCCAACTGGATCCTTGGAGTTTTCGGCCTGGTTGGTAGCGGGAGGGGCTGTTTGCGACGTGGCAGGCCCAACAGTAGCACCATCCTCGGTCGGCTTTTGCTCCGTCACGTTTTTCCCTTCTTTGTCCGACTTCTTGCTTTTCTTGCGTGTAGTGTCCTCCTTTTCTGGCTTGGGGGCGATATCGACTTTGCCGATCCGCGTTAAGCGACCATCGGCCCATGTAGCTATACCGCTCCAGTATGACATGACCGGGCCTTCGAGACGACGGTTCTGCAGCGCCTCAATCTTCGCTTTTCTTTCCTCGGCCTTTCTCTTCTCCATTTCCTCCCATCTGTTGAGACTCTTGCTATTGTGCCGTTCTACCCTCTCTGCTTCGGCAAGACGTTCGGCCTGCGTCATCTCCTTCGGCTTGAATTGAGCTTTCCGCTTCGCTGCCTCCTCCATGGTCGCTATGAGACGGATGCGTTTCTCCTCGCTATCTTTGAGTCGTGCATGCGTGAGTTCCTTGTTCTGCATGGTTTGTCGACGAGAAGACGACCTCGTTGGCCCTTCTTCGGGGGTCGGAATCCACGAAACGCGTTCGGACTTCTTTTTCGGCCGGGGGGCAGGCACTGCGGACACGGCGGTGGGATCGATCTTGACTCTCTTGGCGGCTATCTTATATCGAAGGTCGTCCTTCGCTCTCTTCTTCTTCTTATCTGCCCGCTCTTCCTTCTGTAGTTGCTGTTCGCCTTCAAGGTCGTCGTCCTTGGCGCTGGGTCCCTGGTCGTCTTCATCCTCCGATGAAGAATCAAAGCGCATATCATCCTCCTCGCCACCCATCTCCTCTGCATCCACGGCAAACTCATTGTCGTCTTCGACTTCTTCAAATAGCAGTGCAAGGTCGTCGTCCGCGGCAGCATCCAGAAGAGCCGACATGTGAAGCCCTGCAGTGCTTCTTTTGGCGCGTCCCTGGACGAGCGACTCGACCTGGGGTTCCTCCTCCACGGAGGATGGGGTTTCATGTTCGTCGGCCATTGTTCGTAGACTCGTTGACCAAAAAGGTGTCCCTCGGAGCAGGTAAAGCGAACTCGTTCAGTAGAAGCCGACCGTCAAGCCACGATAAGACGCGAGTCGGCTAAGGCGCGTCAAGTCACAGCAGCTTCACCACTTCTGCCATGCGTCTCCACTTCTCCCGAGACACTGATGTGGGTTGGGTAGTATATATAGAAGAACAGTGATGGCAAAGTGAATTTTTTGACTAGATCATGCGACTAGCGGTGCCGACAGCTGCGCTGCGGAAAGGCAGGCAGGCAGGCAGGCAGGCGGTGCGGAAATTCACCCTAACTAACCTTGTTGCCCCGGGCATCAACATCTTCACGTGACATGCGGTCAGATCCCAGATCCAGTGAACATTCAACAGGATCTCAACGAGTATTTGATTTGATACAATTGAACTGATTTAACTCTGACTCTGGGCAGAGTTAACTTAAACATCAACAGGAGCTCATATGCCTACCTGGTACTACACCTGAAATGAGCTTTTACAACAGTCAATTTCGGTAGAAGTAGGTACAGATACTATGCTGCTTACTGATTGCGGTCACTGCATAAAAAAGGTGCCACATGCAGGTGGAGCTCCTCAGCTCTGGGCTGGCTTGTGTTCACTGATACAAGCCTGAGACTGTGAGCTGTTCCCATTCATATACTGCTCTTATGTCAGTATTACATTTATTATACTGAGTAAAGATGAAGTTAATCGGCGCCAGTTGCTCTCTGTTCCTTGGTCAAGATATGACGAAATCAAAACAGAAAGGACTGACCCCTTGCTGTTCAGGACACCAAGCCCTTGCTTGCCATCTATGGAGTACTCAGCATATATCTCCGAGGGGAAAATAACTCCACTGCTTTTTGAAGCCATGACGAAGACTCGCGTGGCCAAGGTCAATGATCTGATCTGATTTTCGAACCTCTGGAGAGGCAGGGAAGTGTATGAATGGCTGATTACATGGCAATGTCTGCATTGCCAGTTTTTGAGATGATCCCTCGTTCTTGTAGTGAACACGGTGTCGTGCATCCATCTGGACGTGGTCATCGTTACAAGAAGCCTTCTTGTCTGAACATGCAGGTTTTCTGGGTTTTTTCTCTTTTGAGTACATTGCGGTCCAGAAAACCATATCCAAAGACGTCTGACGCAAGTTCTATTCGGCATTTTGTCGGGGAAGAAATGAATCGACTTCTTCCACGGTTACGAACCCTCGGGATCGTCTTTCGAGGAGTACAGCCGACCATTCGTCCTTTCCACGATAAACACTGAACAATATATGATTGAGACAGGAGATAACGATGCAGGAGAGCGAAGCCCACTGGAGCTCCTGAGAATACCGAGGTCAGATTTGGCGTAGTGCTGGATCGCTTCGATGAGAGCAACTGCGACGGGAAGATCATCTATGATATAGGTCTAATATCACTAATTGGACTGCCGCTGACCTCGTCCTTTGTGTTAACGGACCCAAGTATCACAGGGGACTAGTTAGGGAGTACTTCAACATCAAACATCTACCAAACCACATATCATACCCATAGAAGCTCAGATAAGTTCATTTGAAGATGCCAGTACTGTGGCTGTAATCGGTGACCAGCCAGGCCGTAAACATCGAGGATAAAGAATCCTCTACTAAAGTCTTGATAACCACAGCCCTACTACCTATGTTCAAGTCCACGATCATCCTCACCACAGGTCCCACAAAGGCGTCCACCAGCTCGCTGGGTCGGTAGTTAATGCACCCAGAAGCGACCCATATTCGGAGCTGGTCAATGCTGGGTACCCGTGCACCATGTTGTATACTAGGCTTCTGTCGCTTGTGCATCAGTGTTGGAGGGACAGCTCACTGACCAGAGGGAAGCTCAGCCAGAGTCAATCTCTTGTAGGTGGATAGGCTCTGACGACTTTGACTAACTTGTAGTCTATACCTTTGGTTAGTTGTGGTGATGATCGCCTCCCCCACCCAAGGATCAGCAGAGGGAAGCGGGCAGGTTGGCGTCCGCATATCGGAGGCGGTGGTATTTCCCTCTGGCCGTTCCCTCTCTCCTAGATTGATGTCTTTGATTACGAATAGCATAGGAAGGACTAGAATGGTTAAGCTCTCGAGTGGTAGCTTAGTGTCTTGAATACCAAGATAACTTGATTGATCATATAGCCACGGACAGAAAGCTCCTTTCGCCGCCTTTCTAATGACAGAGCCGGTAGCTCAGGATAGTTAAGGATCGGCTTCATTGGTGACTAAAACTCCTCAACATGACCTTGAGTCGTACCTAGTATGTTCTGGTCATCACCAGGAACCGCAGTTTCTGGAATGATGGGGTCCTTTCTTAAATCTAGCATGAGACCAATCAAAGGTGTGCTCTTTTATAGCGGCATGCCGAATACGATGCCACCGTATATCCGGCGCTGCAAGCCTGAATATAAATTGTTCATCATAGAAAGACAGGTCGCCAGCCAGTCTGCGGGCGCACGAGAATTACATCCGTGGTCTCTCGGCTAGGCGGAACCAGCACACCACAAGGATCACGGCCATTAGAGAGAAAGGATCTGTTGGTCGAACTCTTTACATGTCCTCTGGCGCGAAGCACTCGGTAATATCTATTCTCCTCTGTACTGTTCTAGGTAGTCGTGGTATCGAGCTAAAAACATACTACGCATAAAGACGGACCTTGGAATGCGGGGTTTTAGCATGTTTCAGGGCGAGCATCACCCAGTCGGGGTCAATCAACATCCTCGGTTTCGAGATGTCCAACACGCCATTGGCAGTCTCTGCTTGCTTTCTGGCGTAGGAATCAGCAGCCTATCATCTTGTGTACTTGCTAGGTGCCATGACGAACCACTCTTGGTGCTATGTTTCATAGTTATAGGGGCTGTAGGCCAAACTTCATTGTCATTAGACGGTGATCCTGGAGGTGGAGGGTAGTGTTATCGCCAGACTATCTGCTGCTATTATTGTATATTCAGCTATAGTGATAATCCCTCTTACTGGGAACTAAGTGAGCTCATGTGTCTAAGAATCAGGTCTTAGGAGAAAATTCAGGTGAAACATTCTGCCATCTACTGTACAAAACAGCAGGGGGTCGGTCTCTTGCCCTGCCAAGTATGAGATTCACCACAAACACAACAATTTCAATAGGACAATGAATTGAAATCAATCGACTCACTGTGTTGGATTATTGCATGGTTCAATAAGCTTTGCTGGTACCTTAAGAATTCCGCAGTGACAGAAGTAAGAATCATAACTCCGTCCCACTAACAATAAATCCCCAGACCGGTTAAGCCGGCCAACCACGAAGCCGAATATATGACATGCCTGCTCTCTTCCGGGGATCCGGCAAAGTCGAGAGCGTGAGAGAGCGTGAAACTAACTCCCGTCTTTTCCATCCTCTGTGTCTCTCCCGCTCTCTCCGCCTAACCTAACAAGCAACTCCCTCTCCTCCACCATAACCCACAGCTTCTCTCTCTCTCTCTCACTCTCTTCTTCCCATCTCTTTACTTTACCCCCTCCGCCTCTCCCTCCAACATCCACCACCCACCCCCTCATCCCCTTCTCACTTTTGTATCTCCATTGTTCCTTTTCTTTGCCTCCACTCTTAATCTTTTCGCCCATCGTATCCATCTTTATCCGTTCCTCAATCTCCGGTCTTTTCCATTCTTGTATCTTTTTTAGGCTTCTGCCCGAACGCGCGCAGTTTATTTCCAGCCACCTCTAGTCGACCGACCTTCTGGATCTCCCGTTCCTCAACGGCCGCCGCGTCTCTTCTCCTGATTTCTATCAACTTTCCTCCCCGTCGCTCGAGTTGCTTGTCCAGACAACACCGCGAGTCTTTACGGTCGTTTCGAGCCGAGCCGAGTGATTTAGTGGGAAATCAATCATTGAGATCTGATCACGGCGGTAGATCGTGGCCATCGAATCTGGACACTGGTCTAAGACATTTCTTACCCGAGTGTCATACCCGTCGACTGGTCCCCTCATAACGGATTACGCACAGCTTTTCACGATTTTGCACCTCTTTTGCCCAGCTCTTGGCCTTTTGTGATCGTTAGAGCATACGTATTCTTCTGGAACGATTCCTCGCCGATCTACGCTACGAGCACATTCACACCGCGCAGCGACGCATCGCGTATTTGAGTATTCTCATATCCATACGCAGGATTGTTCACTGCCTGTTTACCCAAATTCCGGCGGTTTATCGCTTCACTTCTCTCCGTCACCCTAATAATCGGACTGGCATACGAATCGCGCGAATTGGCTCTTTGACTGAACAACAATTTGGCAATCCCTACGGAAACCATCATCCTTCGTTATCATCCTCAAGTGCGCTAAGTTTTAGGTGTTCGCCTTTGTTGAGGTGGAGGGATATAATACATAATGTTACCCGTTTCACGACCCGAGGGCCACATGAACCTCAATTATATTCCAACTACCCAACCGATGTCGGGAACCAGCACGGGGCGCAGCTCTCCTAGCGATCTATCGGGGTCTGTTGGTATGAAGCCGCCGTTCGGATCATCAACCGGCCTGAACGGTGCTGCAGGCTCCATTGGAAGTGCGAGGCTAGGGGCTGGATCCCCATCCCATGAACTCGGTGCACGTTTATACTCGAAACGGTAGGCAGTTCTACGTCCGCGATGAAGCAGAGTTGTATTTGAATGTTCGATGGCTGACATTAGCCGCTCTTCATTCTAGCGCACGTGAAATTCAAGCAGAGGAAGGTGTTTCTCCCAGTATCTGGGGTCCCCCGACCAGTGGCCATTCAACCCCCCTGCGCGAGAACATCCCCGAGTCCCCAAGCCAAGAAGGATTTCCCGACTTAGTGCCCACCTCAAGCGGCTCGATGAATAGCACTGCTCGAAGAGCTAGAGCTGGGACCGTTCCCTCGAGGTTCTCACCCGTCGGTGCGCTGAACGAAGCGAACCTTCAACAACCTCACATAACCCAGACCTCAAGGCCTACGCCTTCGACCAGCCCTTTCCGTCCAACCGGGGTTACTGGCATTGACACAGGCGCAAAGACTGCAACTACCGCAGGCGGAAATAGCGCAGGCTCACTCTCGCGTCTCCGAGCTGGCTCTATGCCGCAGCGAGCGAATTTCCTCGGAACTTCCGGTCCATTCGGGCCGTCTCTGTTTTCGACTAGCTGGGCAACAGGCCGCGACCGGGCTACGACACTCACAAGCATCCGATCCTCTGAGGGCCCGGCTTCGCCAAGTCATTCGTCCTTCTCTCGAGACGGTCTCGCCGATACTGATGTCAAAACCTTGGACTACCTGGGCCTTGCCGAAACCCCGCAACAACCGCGAGCAACACTTGTGCGGCCGTCAGTTGACATGCTTCTCCAACAGCAGCAGCAGCAACAGCAGCAGTCTTCCCTTCCTCCGCTACTTGCGGAACTGGCGATGATGAAGAACAACAGCAGAATTCGTTCCTACTCTGTGAATGCCAAGGAAAAATATGCGGATGACGAGGACCTGGAATACGAGAGCCGATATGCACAAATTCCGTCTGGCACCGTCACGCCCTCAGCCGCCGCGACGGCTGCTCAGCTGGCTGCAACCCAGGCTCAGATCCACCAGCACAACCTGGCTGTGCAGGCCTTTGCCAATCACGCATCTGCCAGCCGTCCTCGTGCCCGGACAGCTGGAATTCTGGAAGCGCCGCCTCAGCGTTCGTCTATTCGCAACTACCTGGCTACACCATCGCGTCTGGAAAACAGCTTCAGTGCGTCTGATCTCAACATTGCAGAAAGCGGAGAATACGATGAGCTGTCCGAAGCCGTGCAGCTGATGCATCTGGGTGGCAATCATGCTTCTAATCTCGGCATGCGCCCTGCGGCGGAAATGGCTGATGAGAACAACCAGGATGGGCCGACTCGCGCACTATGGATTGGAAGCATCCCTGTTTCAACCACGGTCACGTCCCTCGAAGCGATCTTCAGCATTTACGGAAAAATTGAGTCCACCCGTGTGCTAACTCACAAGAATTGCGGTTTCGTCAATTTCGAGCGCATTGAAAGCGCTATCCAGGCCAAGTCGTTGCTTAACGGCAAGGAGATCTTCCCTGGTGCTGGCCCTGTTCGTATTGGATATGCTAAGGTTCCTGGGAGCTCTGCAAGTGGCACTCCAGGGGTCAATGGATCTCAGTCCTCGCCCACTCCGGATCCGAATGCAGGCGTAAATGGGCCCGATGGTCTGGCCAGATCCGAGGGCGGGCTCATCGTCCCTCAAATCCCAGCTCTTTCGGAGCTCCAACCAGAGATGGCTCAGATCGTTCATGAGTTCGGTGCTGCTGAAGAGGATGCTCTGAACATCTCTGCTAGTGTTCAACGCGCCATTTCGTTTGATGCGTTTGAGGACGAGATCCCTTCGATTGCTGAACCTAGCCAGACAAGAATGTTCGATGCCCCTCGCCTCCGCGATATCCGCAAGAGGATCGATAATGGTGCCTGTTCTGTACAGGAAATCGAAGAGACAGCAGTTGCGATGCTTCCAGAGATTGCCGAATTGGCGTCGGACTATCTGGGCAACACCGTGGTTCAAAAACTTTTCGAGTTCTGTTCCGAATCAACCAAGGAACAGATGCTGGCGCCGATTGCTCCCCACCTCGCTGAAATTGGTATTCATAAGAACGGAACATGGGCCGCCCAGAAGATCATTGATGTCGCTAAGACACCAAATCAGATGGGGTTGATCGTTGATGCTCTCCGGCCATACACTGTACCTCTGTTCCTTGATCAGTATGGAAACTACGTACTGCAGTGCTGTCTACGCTTCGGTGCCCCGTTCAACGACTTCATCTTCGAGACTATGCTCAGTCGGATGTGGGAGATTTCCCAGGGCCGATTCGGTGCTCGGGCCATGCGGGCTTGTCTTGAGAGTCACCATGCCACAAAGGACCAGCAGCGTATGCTCGCTGCGGCCATCGCTCTTCACAGTGTGCAACTTGCAACGAATGCCAACGGTGCCCTTCTGCTCACTTGGTTCCTCGATACTTGCACGTTCCCTCACCGCCGCACTGTGCTTGCACCGAGGCTGGTTCCTCATCTCGTCCATCTCTGCACTCATAAGGTCGCTTATCTTACCGTCTTGAAGGTCATCAATCAGCGAAATGAGCCTGAGGCCCGTGAGATCGTGCTGAAGGCCCTGTTCTTCAGTCCGGGTGACGAGGTGTTGGAAAGAATTCTAAGTGACCAGACTTCGGGAGCGACTCTGATCTTCAAGGTTCTTACTACACCTTTCTTTGACGAGTCAATGCGTGCCGAGGTTGTCAAGAATGTTTCCAAGGTTCTTATCAAACTGAAGGCAACCCCCAGTCAAGGATATAAACGCCTGATGGATGAAGTTGGTCTGTCTTCGCGTGGAAATGCCCGGGACAACCACCATGGACGTGATCACGGTCCTAATGCGGACAAGCAACAACACCGTCCAACTCTTCGCCAGGCAGCCTCGAACTACGCTCCGCAGCCGCCTTTGGAGAGGCAATATAGCGCGCCATTCCCTACTATGCTTAACCAGAACATGGACGCTACCAGACCTATGCCTTCGGAACAGCAACCCGGTGCCGGAGCTTACGACCCTTATAGCATCAATGGAATGAACAACCTTGGCTCTGCCGGTGGTATCAACCCTCTTGGCGGGATCGGAGGGGTTAACGCACCCGGATTTGGCCAAGACCCCATGATGCCTTTGGCCCAGCAACAGCTACAGTATCAAGCCTATCTGGCGGCGCAAAGCCGTGGCCTTTCGCCGTCCGGGCTGTATCCAAGTCTCGGGAACTCCAACTTTGGGTTTGCGGCTGGCGCTCCTTCAGCAGACAACCTCCGGTCCTTGCAGACTCAGGCTGCTTCCTTGGCCGGGCCTCCCACCCAGCAAATCAACCCAGGCTCGATGTTGAATCAGGCGGCTTTCGCTCCTCAGCAATTCAGCCCCGTCATGAGCACTGCTCAAATGTATCAGTACCCTTCGCAGTTCTATGCCCAAGCACAGCCAGCTCAGGCGCAGTCTGCCGGGGGCCGGCGTGGACGTCCAAGCCACCCCCAGCACATGTGAAAGCCCGGGACTCGCCTGTGTGAACGAAGCTGATGTGGGGTTGCCTCCAGCATTGAGGATTCCCTAATAGCTTTAATCCGCCATTAACTTCAACCTTATGTATAAAGTTTCTCTCTTTTTTTTTTACTTGATCTTTTGTTTGCAGTTTCCGGGATACAGAGTAGTATGGCTATATGCATGAAATGACCTTTGTCACACCTAGACCGACGCTGGATCGTCTTGGAAATGGAGGAAGGACTGATATGAGAAAAAAGTGCTATTGTTTATTGTTTATCCGAAGCATCGTGGTGTTGCCCATGTCCATAAGCATTTAAGTGATTTCATAACCGCTTTGGGGAGATTGGCTCTAACTATCTCCTGTTCACTATAATCTACATTGGGTATCAAAACAGAGAGCGTCTTGCGATTTTCCAGTCTTTCATCGAGACCTCTTGTATTCAGATGTTGTATTTTGTACACGCGTGGTTGAGGAGCCTAATTGAGCTACAACGAAGATGAAGTCTAATTCGCATGTCAACAGCAAGCCATTTTTGGCTGGGCCGCCGCCCGGGTAATGCTTAGTACTAAGTAGTTCTTGTTGGGGAAGCGAAAATTAAAATTATCGCAGCGTGATTCAACCAACCAACTGCTCTGGTCTAGACTATACTATTCTAGCTGATGTGCTTACGAGTATGATAGCACCGTCACCATCAGCTATACTCTATCAAGATCCCCACGCCACCACCTTCTTGATTGATATTCCCGCATCAATCGCTCGCGCGCAGTCACTCTCCCCATTCCAATCATCAGCGCTCTTGCCCTCCGCAAGACCGCCTTCTGATCTTAAGAACGACAGGAATCGCACACTTCTCTCAACACCACCACTGAGGGTGCCATATCCGGCTCGTACAGAGCCGAAAACTGATGCAGCCCGGGCAAGAGTTCTTGAAAGGACCCCTCTTGCGGAGAGGCTTTTGCATTCCGAGATCCTCGAACCCCTTGTGACGGAGGGGTTATCCCAAATACGCAGGACGCTCGACTCGGGGTTCCAATGGTGTCTTCCGCGGGTTGAGATAGACCCCAGCGCACCGGACTTACCTCCCAATGGGGACATGGGTGACGAAGCTCCCCTCCCGAAGAAGAGGAAGGGGACGGCCGGGCGAAAACGCAGCAATAGTCACGGGAACGTGGACGCTGCAATGACGCAGATCGGCTCTGCTTCTGCTACCTCCAGTGCTGCGACATGTGCTTCCCTCAATCCCCCGTTGATAGTGTCTCCCGGCGTGAACCGCTTCAGCTGCATGTCAGAGCTCTCCAGCATCGTGGTCCGCAATACGTCGTTGGAATCAGCCACGGTGCACGCTACCTGTGCGGTGGATCTGGAGAGGACAGCGGACGATACACGATGCTGTCACAGGGGACCTCATCACCTATCATCACGCCCTGTTCCTCACTCTTTCTACATTCCGCCGCTCTCAAGCTTCCTTCAATGCAGAATCCCGATCTCAACGGACTCCGTGGCGAACGCAGAAACCCCCATCCCAGGCCTCCCTCACCACCGGAAGTTCAATCTCATTCTGCTTGACCCACCCTGGGCCAACCGCTCAGTCCGTCGCAGCGGTCATTACCACACTCAGACCTACCTCGACTGGGAGTTGCTCACCCAGCGCATTCGCAATGTCCTGTCCGTCCATCTAGTCCAGGACTCTCCCTCGCCCAACAAGGGGGAGAAGGAGGAGGCCGCTGAACAGTGGAGAGATGGCCGTCGCAGGAGCGCCATCGCAGCCATCTGGATCACGAACTCAGGGAAAGCCCGCAAGACGGCCTACGACGCGATGCAGGGGGCCGGGCTGACGGTCTGCGAAGAGTGGGTGTGGGTGAAGACGACGACGGAGGGTGAGCCCATCACGTCCGTGAGTGCGCTCTGGCGGAAGCCTTATGAGATCCTGGTGATTGGGAGGAGGAGGGCAGATCTTTCTGTCTCTGCCTCTCGATGCGACGACGGCCATCTCAAGTCCCATCCCGCAGCAAAAGCCGGCGAGGATCGCATTACGCGAAGAGTGATTGCGGCTGTGCCGGATGTTCATTCGCGAAAGCCAAACTTGCGCGAGGTCTTTGAGCAGGTGTTTTTTTCTGATCGCAGTCCTCGAGACAAGGCCGGGATGCGGTATACGGCCTTGGAGGTATTTGCTCGCAATCTCACGGCGGGATGGTGGGCGGTTGGGGATGAAGCTTTGAAGTTTAATGCGGAGGAATGGTGGGCTGAGAGTTGATTCGATGGTATGGCATGACATAGCTTAGATTGAAGGCTTAGTCTGTGCGTATATTATCGAGGGTTTGAGGATTTATGTCGGGCTCATTCTCCCAGTAGCCATTGCATTGCCATTGCCAATAACCCGATTGCCCAATGTATATGTGAAACAAAGGTATAAGGACCACCTTTACCTTACGTCCCTGCAACCTCGAAGACAAACAAGCTATATCCCCATTATCGACCCTAACTTTGCGGAATACAAGAGCAAGAAACAAAATACAACCACCCCCCCCCCTCTAAATCCATCCACCGGAATCAATCAAAACTCGGCCCCAAACTCACCAAACTAAACCTTAAATCCGGATTCCCGCCCCGGGCCTCCACCTGCAAGAAGCGCCTCACCCCCAACTCCAACGCCCTCTCACTCAAGGCATCCTCCCCGGGGCCCAACACCCCGCGCTCCAGGGGCCCCTTCCTCCGCCCATCCAACTCCCACAACCGTCCATCCGCCCCCTTAACAAACGCCACAAAGTGCAGATCCACGTTCTCCTCCGCCCGCGGGGCCTGCGTGTCGCCCAGCCGCGCCGCGTCCGCGTGCGCGCTCTCCAGCACCTTACTCTCGTACAGCAGATCCGCCCGGCGCCCGGGGTCCAGCGCCTCCGCTTCTTGCACGAGACCATCCAGATCCGATCCGGCGACGATCTGCCGCCGCGGCTCGCCGTTGGCGACGGCGTGCAGCAGGCCGATCAGCCCGCAGGCGTTGCGGATGGTCTGCTTGAACCACATCACGGGTTCGGCGGGGCCCGAGCCCGTGTAGGCGGGCAGGCCGCTGTCTTCGGTGATCCGGGCGGTTTCGTAGGTCGCGGAGACGGGGAAGACGAGGAGGAGGGCGTGCGAGGGCCGGGGCACGAAGGCCAGGAGGTCCGGTTCGTCGATCGAGTAGACGTCTGTGAAGGCTAGGGTGGGGGGTAGGCCGAGTTGGTGGATCAGGTGGGTCATTACTTCGGGGTTGTTTTCTAGAAACACTTCGTGGTTAGCTCGGGGGGTATAGGGTATTTTTGGGGTGGGTTGGTTGGAGTGTGTGTGTAAAACGTACCGAGGGGCACGAAGGCCTTGTTGGTGGATTCCACGTCCGGGTTGTCGGCCATTGTTGCGGGTGGTAGAGGGAGGAATAAACCGGCCTGGTTTGGTTGTTTCCAGATCTAAGGTAATTGCAGGTCTTGGTTTGGACGTGGAAATGGAGAGTTGCGTGGGTGGGAGAGCGTATGCAGAAGAGTAAGTGAAGATGGTTTGTTTGGTTGGTGAGGGGTTGACTTTCGGTGTTGCGGGGTTGGGAAAAGTCTCGGGGGCAAAGGGCGGGCAAAACGTCATCGTGCAAATACAAAACAAATCTTGCAGAAATCGTAGGACTAAGGTGACTGGAAGGAAAAAAAATTGTCATCATGTCATTTCTAGCTCATAACATCAAATATCTAGTGTCGATCTATATGATCCTCATCTCATGCGGCCAGCGGCTTTTCCCCTCTCTTCAATGGTCCGTAGACGTTCGTCCATAGCTCGCTGGCTTCTCCAAGGAAGTAAGTCAGACTTACATCCGCCATGCCTGCATCCTCGTCACCGGAGAGAGTCTCTAGCTGAGAGATGAGATTCTCCAATCCAAACGCCTTCCCCGTGGCCTGTGTAGCGCCCGCTTCCAGCATGACGTTGACGACGTGGACATGGAAATGGTAGTATGTTGGCTGGTCTGGCAAGTCAAGCGACTGGTGTTAGCAAAACACCGTCCAACCGGGAAAAAAAAAACTTATAGCGAAACAGTCTCTCTCACAGTGCACATAAAGCTTCAACTGATCCTGCTCCAGCTCCGGATACATCTTCACCGTCCCTTCGAGCAGCCGCTGCCGCAGATACTTCAACCACGGGATGTGTCTCTTCTTGAGATCGCGCAAGCTCCAGATATCCCTCCGCTGCACCAGGGCCAGCAAATGCAGCGATCCCATGGTCTTCCGGTCCCAGTTTAAGTCCGGCAACATCAGAAATCCATCATCATCAACATCATCATTATCATCATCAGCCGCCCCATTGTGGTGTCGTCTCCCCTCATCTCGCAGGATCACATCCTCCTGCTCCGTCCGGCCCTCGAGGATATTGAACACCCAGTTCAGCCGCCCTTCCTCGCGCTTGGCGCGCATGTACGGGCGGACATGGTCACGGTAGATCGCCGGCGTCTCGGTGACCATGCGGACCACCTGCTCCGAGTACTTCTTGATGTGGGAGTCCGTGCACGGCCAGATGAGGTTCAGCTTGAGGTCGGGAGGCTGCTGGCCGCCGGCGTCGGGGCCAGAGGACGCCAGGTACCACCGGTAGATGTCATTGTCGCCGAGGTTGGTGACGTGCGTGATCGCGGCGTGGAAGGCTTGGAGGACGGCAGGGGTCTTGGTTGCGAAGGCGGCGCGTTCGGCGATCAGGATGCCCTGTTGGCTGTCGATAGCGCCGAGGATGGCGATGCGGCGGCCGCTTTGGTCTGTAGTCATTAAAACCGTGTCAGTCCACAGTATAGAATCACGATACCATTTAGGTCATTTGATGGTGCGTTCTGAGAGAGAGGGGCGAGCTCCGCAGGTGAGGGGATTGTGGAGTACCGTACCTTGCTTGAGCAACCTGTCGACCTCAAACTTGGAGATCAGAGCCTCCGGGGCAGGACGGTCTGTAGTACTGGCCATTGTGGGAAATGGCTTGCAGGAATGACAAAATTGGGGTATGGTTGCAGAGGAGATCAATGTTAATGATTTTACCCCAGATATTCTTTGTTGGGCAGAATTGTGTTAGCGGTGAACCTTATCGATTGCTCAGGGATCGTGGGCGGAGATCCATTGACTATCGACCAGTGTACTCAGCCTCTTCTATTATGTTTGCAAACCTTGGTCGTATAGGGTTTTCATTGTGACATTTAGAGTTGTTTAACAAAAGTGCAAATATACTCGTGGATAGAAGACGAGTCCAGAGCGGAAAAGCCCCATGCAATCTATCTATATATTGCTCACCCGTGATGCTGGTGGGTGTGTACCTTTCATCCTCCCGATAACAAAATCGACATGGTAGACATAATCCTAGGTTACCCTCGTTCGTTTCTCGGTTGTATGTCACGGACTACATTGTCTACACTGATGCCCGCCGTCTATTGCGCCATTATGCCCGCCATGCTTTCGATTTGCGCGTCCGCAGAATGGTGATCGAGCCACGTCGCGAACATGTTCGGGTTGACCCTGGGCTCGGGGTGAAGAATGCGCTGTGAGAGGTGCTGGCGCCGCTGCGATGAGAGCTGAATCCGTTTGGCTCATTGTGGTGGGCGAAAACCTTTTGGTATTCGAGGGCGTCGCTCATGAAGACGGCTTCGGTTCATTGCTGGGCTGGCCGTGCATCTACAACAAGATCTTTAGTAGAAAACTGGCCAGAAATTGCATGCACACATACCGCTTCAGCCAATTTGATCCATTCCTCCACCCCCTTCACGAAGGCATCGTCCGCCGCGGGTACCAACTCATGCCCCCAAACCATATACTCGTTGAAGGTTCCCTGCTTCTCGAGAATCTTGACCGGCTCCTCCGGCTGAACTTCCTCAACATCGGCTTCGTTCTCATTGCGAGTAGGGGGCAATACACGGTCTGTGCTTGTTGCGATGACGCCTAAGATGTTATGAGTTGGGGGGTCAGGGAAGAATTTCCGCAAGAAGTTTTTGTTTCCCGCACCTTTATAGCCTTCTGGAATAGCAACCTGTCGACCCTTGAGCCTACGACCGCGGAAATATGCGATCTGTACGTCTTTTTCTGTTGAGGGTTCCCATCAATGAGCGAGCGAATTGCGAGTACGAAGAGCTGGCGTTGCGACTCTTACCTTTCTCGTCGGCTTGGGGTTCCCAATACCGATCCAATGTCTTCACGGGCCCATCGTAGTGGATTTTGCAGGGGAGGATGTTCGGAGTGAACCGATCCGTTGACGGTTGAGTTTCAGTCGCAGACGACTTTGGCGCTGCTTGGATGGCGAACATGCTTGCTTTGTGAGAAGAGATTGGCAGGTGTTGATATGGTTGCAGTGACTAAAGTTTGACAAGGTATAGAGAAGTCTCAATACCAACTTGAACAATGGTGGAGAATTATCTTTGAGTAGCAATGTTTGATTGTCCCTACTATCTTCTTCGATGATGGTTGTATGCTCGACCCCGGAGAAACGCGACGCGTTGCCCGCGTAAAGTGGGCGAACGGAGCGGAAGCGGAGTGTCTTTCCGTTGTCCACCCGAGTTCATTTATTTCGACTAACATAGTAGATCTTGCACCTTCATGCCGTATTATTTGGAGAAAGTAACGTATATTAGGTATAGTTTATTCATTTCTATATACTCAGAAAAGCCTTAGATGTTGAGTAGCTTTGTAAGTTAACCAAGCTGGGGTATATTTAAGACAGATATTTCTTGCCGACTCATCAGGATATTGTTGGAATCACCTCTTACGGTTCTTCTTCTTCTTTTTCTTCTTCTTCTTCTTCTCATCGTCACCCGGTTCCTTCTCGACTATCACACGCACCGGCCACTTCTTCAAGTGTTCTCGTTCGAATGTGTCCTTGTCCCGCCGGTACAGGAGCATCGTCGCCTTCGCATCCTCAACACTAGAGTGGGCACCATCTTGGATATTCAAACCCAAAAATTCGGAAGCCAGCATCTTCAGACGGGGGGAGCCTCCGCCAGCTACCTTTCGGTAGGGCTGGTGTTTGCTGGTATCTCTGATATCGCGCTTGGGGTGGCTCAGAAGCAGAGCATCCAAGTCGTTGCTCACCGCGTGTCCCACGAGTATGCGCCCACTGAGAATTTCCGTAACCTCTTTTTGAACCTGCTCGAGTGACCGCGCATTGGCCATGTGTTTCGGAAGTATACCGCTGACATGCGTTCGCCAGTCCGTGACCATCTCCTTGGGTCTGACATACGAGTCGTAAATCTGCTCGCCGTTGAAGTTGACGATACTGACACGCGCAAGGGCAGAGTCGTTATCGGGGTTGGGGCCGACGCCCACCATTTCGCAATCCATCGCAACGTATTTTCCTAGCTCAGCACTAGTCTACAGTAAGCAACCATATCTGAGGAAAGCCAAGACAGCAAATAAGATGGTAACTGACGTTGGTGAACGGCCTTCATTGACCTTGGAAGTTTTCGATTCCACGACCGCTGCGGCGGCGGAATTCCTCCGCGACGTTGGCTTTGAGCTATCTGATGCAGTGGCCTCTTGGCCTTCATCCTGGGCGGCGCTTTGCGACATGCTTTTCTTCTTGATGGTGGCTTTCTTCCGTTCGATCTTCGGTTTCCCGTCGGCTGCGTCTGTTCGGCGTTTCTTCACGGTAGCATTTTGCGTCTCGCGGTCCGAGATCTTGCGCTTGGTGGCGGAGGAGGAGGCGTTGCTTTGCTTTAACGTCCCCTGGAGTTTCTTCCAATTACTGGAGAGGTTTTTCAAGTCCATTCCAAAATCAGATCCAATCGCTATTGCATTGTGGTCTGGTCAGGATGGCAGAGGGGGGATCCGGGAGCAAAAAAAAAAGATTCAGTTGTTGCGGAGGCAGGCTAGGCTGGCCCGGCAACTTTCCTGGACCGGCTTTCCCTCCCGCACTAAATTTTCGGAACAGGATCCACATGTCAGTTCTCGATCGCTGTTGCAGGGGGCTTATCGATATTGCCCATATCATATCAGCCAGCCCACCAGGATTCCAAGAGTACGTATCTGCTCATTTGTTTACGAACTCTCTATGATCAAGTATGATAATGGCATATACAAATCTTTCGTGCAGCCTTGACCCATATTATGTGAAATTGCTTTTAAAATCCACCGCATGAAAACGCCAAAAAGGGAATCTATTTACAAGCCTGGAACCTTGAAGTCCTTGTGGGACCATTTCACCGTAACCTCCCTCTTGGGCTTCTTGACCTGTGTCACTGGTTTGCGAGCCTCCAGCTTGCCCTGAACAACCAAGGTCCGGAAACGGTCATCGAGCAAGTTGCCCTCGGGTTTGAGCAAACGCAACGAGTCTTGAAGCTCATCCGGTAGCACGACCTCCAATCGCTTCTCGGGAGCACTATTATCAGGTCAGTAAGCAAAAGGGAACGACAAAACGGGGAATGTGCCACATACCGTAGCTTTCCGAGAGGTCTGCGGCGCAGAACAGTATCATCACCTTCCTCTTCTGAAGAGCTGTCTTCCGACTGCTCGGCAAGCTCAAGTTCCTTTGCCTCGATTTCTTCGGGAGTGAGATTGGCCCGCGCATACTGCTCTTGTCTCTTCTTCATCTGAGCCTCCCACTTCGCTTGCCGCTCGGCCTCCTTGCGTCTCTTGATCCTGTTCCTTTCAGTCTTGGTCTTTCGTTGCGGACGCTTCTTGTTTAGCCACTCAGGCTTCTCGTATTCGCTCTCAAAGCCCTCCCAAGCACTTTCATCATCCGATCTTACCGCACCATCGTCGTCTTTGGCCTCTGCGATCATCCGTTGTCTTTCTTGTTCCTTGCGCTCTTCCTCCAAGCGCTTCTTCTCATCCTCGACTGCCTTCTGGCCGTGCTCTTGTAGTAGCTTGTCCCAATCTTCAAATGTGGGGTTGTAACTCGTGCCGGCAGTTGGGGCGCGAACTGCAGGGATCGGCTTGCCGTTCGCAGCGAGCGAGATAGGAGCGTGCTTCAAGGTAACGGGCTCGACTTTCTGCTTGGGCTTCTCCAGGAAATCGAACTTGGGGTCGTCATAGCGAGTGGTGTCCTCCGCATCGGCCCAGGGGTCGTACAAGTCGGTTTCGGTCTTGTTGGTGGGTTTGCCTTCCTTGGCCACCTGCTTCAAGCGCAGCCAATCCTTCCGGGTAACCCAATCGCTCTTCTGTCTCTTGTTCTTCGGTTCGAGAACTCCGTCAGTGACCTTCGAGTTCGATCGCGTGCGTGTGTCCACCGCAGGAATCGCAGAGCGCTGTGCGATAATCTCCTCCGACTTCAGAAGTTTGCGCTTCTTCTGAATTGCCTTGCGGACCTCTGCTGAACCAGTGGTATCGATAACGAACAGCTCGTCCGAGGGCTTCTCCGCAATAACACCTCTAGATGTAAATGGCACGTTAGCGAGACTCGAAATTTAAATAAGAAGGAAAACCTGATAAGATTCTCGTACCCTTTAATCTCTTCATCTTTCAAGAGGCGGAGGCCTTCTTGAACCTCTGTGATATCAACATTCTTGCGCCAAGCCTTCTTGCCCTTGCGGGATGGCTGGCTGAATTGCCTGGGGGCCTCAGTGGAAGCAGACATCTTGTGTGAAATCTGCTATGGAGATATGACTTGTGAGATCTTATCTTTTTTTGGCGGCATCCTAAATTTTGATTTTCGGACCAAAAATCTGGACCCGCTTACATAAGATCCCGCGGGGAGGAGCAACGCTAGTGTAGTTGTCGCGCGCTAAGGCTCTGCGCGGCTATCGCGGGCAAGTGACGAACGCCGCCGCCTCAGGACTTGATCTCTCGCTTTGCACCGCGTTGATTGCTCGTCGGCATTCTCCATTGTGGACATCAGTGTTCCACTTGTCATTCCCTCTGCGCATTATTTTGAGACCATTTCCAGATTATCCCTGATATTTATCTCCCTTGGCTCGCTCCTGTGAGCCGCCAGACTCTTAACAGCCATGCCCGTCGTCAAAGGAGGTGTCTGGTGAGAGCCATTGCTACATTACTTCATGTCGCCGAACTCCCAGCTAACATGCTATCCAGGACCAACATTGAGGATGAGGTGCTTCGTGCGGCGGTAGGCTTTCCCTTTTTCTCCGATCGATAGACGTGGTGCTCTGGAGCTCTAAGCAATGCTAATATACCGCTTTTTTTCAGGTGTCCAAGTATGGTATGAACCAGTGGGCTCGCGTATCCTCTCTCTTAGCACGGAAGACACCCAAGCAATGCAAGGCGCGGTGGGTGGAATGGCTGGATCCTGGTATCCGCAAAGTCGAATGGTCGAGGGAGGAGGATGAGAAGCTGTTGCACCTGGCCAAGTTGATGCCCACACAATGGCGTACAATTGCGCCCATTGTAGGGCGAACGGCAACACAATGCTTGGAGCGCTACCAGAAGCTGTTGGATGAGGCCGAAGCTCGGGAGAATGATGAGCTGGGCCTGGGAGGTCCTTCCGGGGCAGAGGCTGCTGCCCCCAGTGCGGACGACGTCCGCCGACTACGGTATGATGTTGTCACCTTCTCCAAATTAATTTATCCCGCAGAACAAGGTGCTGACTTTTGTTTAGCCCTGGTGAACTGGATCCCGACCCGGAATCGAAACCCGCTCGTCCCGATACGATCGACCTTGATGAAGATGAGAAGGAGATGCTGAGTGAAGCGCGTGCCCGTCTAGCAAACACACAGGGAAAGAAGGCCAAGCGGAAGGCCAGAGAACGACAATTGGAAGAGTCGCGACGACTGGCGGTCCTTCAGAAACGACGTGAACTCAAAAATGCTGGCATTAATATCAAGGTCGTTACTCGCAAGAAGGGCGAAATGGACTACAACGCCGACATCCCCTTCGAGAAGCCTGCGGCACCTGGCTTCTACGATACCACAGATGAACAAGGTCGAAACGAGAGACAACGGGAGATGTTCGATCCTCGCAAGCAACAACTCGCGAATAAACGGAAGGGTGATCAGGACGAAGACGCGGAACGGAAGAAACGGAAGAACGACAAGAATAGCAACTCCGCCGCATTCGCAGCTGCCGCTCGCGCTGGCCAGATGCAGAAAATCCGGGAGGCCGAGCAAAGCAGCAAGCGGAGGGCGCTTGTGCTTCCGAGCCCCCAGGTCAGCGAGGGCGAGATGGAAGACATCATCAAGATGGGCATGGCGGGTGATAGGGCCAGTAAGATGGCAGGTGATGAGGAGGGAGCTCGAGGCTTACTCGGTAACTACAATGCGATTGTTGGTGGGACACCTATCAGGACACCCAGAGCACCCCCGCAGGAGGATCACATCGCAAACGAAATTCGAAACATCAAGGCTCTCACCGAAACTCAATCGTCTCTGTTAGGTGGAGAGAATACTCCCCTTCACGAGGGCGGGGCTACTACTGGATTCGATGGGATTGCCCCTCGCCGCCAGGAAATCGTTACTCCCAACCCTATGGCCACCCCATTCCGACAAACCAACGGCGTCGGCGCTACACCTATGCGCGGCGGTATCGGACCCGGCGCTACTCCGCTGCGGACACCTCGAGATCATTTTGCGCTCAATCAGGCAGAGGCCGGGCAGCTTATCGGCAGCACCCCCCGTGATATCAAGATGTACGAGAAGAATGCACGTCAGACTATTCGCGGCAAGCTGGCTGCTCTTCCTAAACCCAAAGAGACGGAGTGGGAGCTTGAGGAACTTCCCACGGAGTCCAATGAGCCCTCGGTAGCCGCGGAGGAGACCGAAGAAGATGCGGCTGAACGTGATAGGAGAGAAAGAGAAGCGCGAGAACGCGCCGCCCAGGCCGAACGCAAACGTCAGACACAAGTATATCAGCGCGCCCTACCCCGACCAAGCGTTCTCGATATCGATGCGATGCTGGATCGGGTATCACATATCACGGAGCCCATCTCTGCATTAATTGCGAAGGAAGCCGCCCTCTTGATTGCCCACGATGCCCGCAAGTTCCCTGTTCCTGGTGCTAAAGTGGAGGGCAAGGCACGAAAACTAGAGCGACTTGACGACAGTTTGATCGAGCAGGCCCGTGCAGTGGTTGCGGCGGAAGCCTCGACATCCGGAAAGCTCGAGAAATGGCAAGAGAACTTTGATAAGCAGTGGTCAAACACGCATTCAGATGTTCTCCCTGGCCTTGCCAATTATACCGACGAGGAGGAAGACGTCTTCCAACAAGAGCAGCGCATGATCAGCGCTTTCGATAACGAACAAGCTTCATTGCTGGCCACAGCTGAGCGAGGAAACAAGCTGGAGAAGAAGCTTGCGTTACACTATGGTGGCTATCAGAACCGGGCGAAAACGCTTCGCACGAAGATCGTCGAAGCCAGCGATGCACTTCAAAGATCGAAGGATGAACTAGATGCTTTCCGGACTCTCCAGATCTCAGAAGAGTCGGCGCTCTCGCGAAGGCTAGAGAAGCTTCGAGACGATGTTGCTTTCGTCATGAGGAGAGAGCGTGAAGCGCAGGACCTCTACAAGAGCAGGAAGGATGAGCTGGATGAGCTGGTGACAGGCACGGGGGGCATGGTGAATGGCTGGCATTGAGGCCCCAACAAGGATACCTAGATTGACGTTTGACCTGGTGATTTGAATTTAATCATGCCCTACATGTACGATTTGTATAGTACTTCCTCAAGTCTGGCCCGGAATGCGCGGAGCGATGTGACCGGGCACACCATGGAATTGGTTACAGAAGTCGGCTTACCGCACAAATATGCAAAAGAAAAATTGCTTATGTGCAGGCAATAGTTATTTTGCTCTAGGTGCTTCGCATATTCACACGTGTAAGAGATGTAGCATCCCATAGATTGACGGCGAACCGAAGCAACGTACCGAAGCAGACAAGCTGGGGATGAACCAAAAGCGGATGGCAAAAGTTCAAAGGCGGTCTCTTCCGGCGCATCGAAACGGAGATTCCTCCCATCCCCTCCTATCAAGCCCCTTCGCGTTTTCATCACGAAACTCTTGCCCTTGAGCCCTATCATCTAAGAAATTGCCTTGTATTGAAAGAATAAATCGTCCCTCGAGCACTATGGGCGGCAGGGACGAAACCGGCACACCGGACCCTGTTGAGAAAGGGTTCGCCACCCTCAGTACCATCCGGTAAGCGATAGAATAATTTTTTGGATGCTTGTTTCGAGGTTTTAACCTCGCTTTCCTCGGTCGGAAATACTGATCAGAATGATAGGATCGGTGTGAAAGCTATGGTACAAAAAGTCAGTTGTCGCAATTTCCCTGCGCTTCACTTTTTCGCGCGGCCCATCATCACGTGATATGATAATGGGCTGTATACTCCGAGCCTTGGCCGGCAATGTATAGCTGACTTGCTTCCCCGTCTAGGATGGAGAGTTACGGAAAGCGGAAATCTTGTCTATAAAGCAGCGAAAAGACGGCCCTTCCTTTTAGTATGCTCAAGCTACCCCTCCGCTGCACTTTTGCATCTTGAGTCTCGTGCTGATGACAGCTGCGCAGTGTCCATTATGTTGATTTCAACAAGCGTCTTGATGGTGAGTGTTCTGAGAACTTAGGGTGGACTCACCTTAAAGGCCTGACATGACAACAGAGTGGATTGCCTCATCACGCATCGATCTGTCGCATGAAGTCGAATGGCCCCAGCCAGAGAAACCGGAGAAGAAGAAAGCCGGCCCCGGCAACAAAGCGCCCAGCAAGAACACGCAGAAACGCGCCAGAGCCGAGAGCCGCGATGTCTCAGCCACCCCGGATCTCCTCACGGGGAAGAACGCCAACGTCGGCAAAGCCCAGCGTCCCTCCAAGGCGGGTGGGAAGGAGAACCGCGGCGATGAGACGCCGGCCAACCTCTCCATCGGCGGCGGCTCCGAGGCCGTCTCTGCGGACGGGACCCCCAAGCCGGAATCCGACGACGTGGACATGGTCGATGTCAGTTTCTCCAAAGACGTCAAGGAAGAAGAGAAAGCGCTGGGCCTCATGTCCCGCGAAGAGGAGATCGAGCGGCTGCGGACCAGCGGCAGTATGACGCAGAACCCGACGGAGATCCACCGCGTGCGGAACTTGACGCGACTGCAGATGGGCAAGTACGATGTCGAGCCGTGGTATTTCTCGCCCTACCCGGCCTCGTTCTCGGACGCGGACATTGTGTACATCGATGAGTTCTGCCTGGGGTACTTCGACAACAAGCGGTCGTTCGAACGCCACCGCTCCAAGTGCACGCTGGTGCACCCGCCCGGCAACGAGATCTACCGGGACGACTACATCTCCTTCTTCGAGGTCGACGGGCGCCGGCAGCGCACCTGGTGCCGGAATCTCTGTCTGCTCAGCAAGCTGTTCCTGGACCACAAGACGCTCTACTACGACGTCGACCCCTTCCTGTTCTACTGCATGTGCAGCCGCGACGAGACCGGCTGCCACCTGGTCGGCTACTTCTCGAAGGAGAAGGATTCCGCCGAGGGCTACAACCTGGCCTGTATCCTGACGCTGCCCCAGTACCAGCGTCGAGGCTACGGTCGTCTCCTGATCTCGTTCAGCTACGAGTTGAGCAAGCGAGAGGGCAAACTGGGCTCGCCCGAGAAGCCCCTCAGTGATCTGGGTCTGCTGGGCTACCGACAATACTGGCGAGAGACGCTCGTGGAGATCCTCATGGAGTCTGGACGGGAGAACATCAGCGAACACGACCTATCCTTGCAGACCTCCATGACCGAGAAAGATGTCCATGAAACACTGGTTGTGTTCAACATGCTTAGATATCATGTACGTTTTCTGCCCCCTTCCTTCCCCTCACCCCTCCTCTCGCTCTCATATCAGCAAGCCCGCCCACCTTCCGAAACCAACAACATACCCACTAACACAACCCCTGAACTACAGAAAGGCAACTGGGTCATAGTCCTCACCGACCAAGTGGTCGAAGAGCACAAAAGGCGTCTCGAGAAGGAAAAGCTCAAGGGGGCTCGCAAGATCGATCCCGCCCGCCTGCAATGGAAGCCGCCAGTCTTCACTGCCTCATCGCGCACGTGGAACTGGTAAGGCGGACGTGGTGCTGTGTGGCCTTGCCATAAGGTTTGCCTATGGTCAATGGTCTAAACAAGACTTTTCTAGCTCGCCAAGTAAAGCGAGGATTGATATTCCTCTTCGCCTCCCTTCTTCATTTATGAATTTTGTTCTCTCGGAGTTCGGTGCTGCCTCTTAGAGATGATTTGCCTTTGTTTCTGTCCGGGGTGTTTGGTGATCTTATGGTGTTGAAGAGGGAACCGGGGTGTTTTTTGTTACTCTCTAGTTGAGCCTTTTTTTTTTTCTTGGACGGTGTAATTTTACGATCTTCTAGTCTATGGAGCAAGGAACAGGTGATGTTTCGCTGGATGGTGAGTGTTTTCCTAGGTGTTCGAAAAGGTTTAATATATGTGGAGGAGGAGGAGGAGGAGGAGTAGTAGTAGTAGTAGTAGTAATAGCTTATTTGTTTACACAGCCAAGATATATGCAATTAAAATTGCAAATAGTATTGGATGATGACCACAGTATATGTCTCTTCTACAGTACAGGGCATCTACGGTCCAGAAAGCTCGTCCTCACCTCTCCTATTTTATAATTTTGATATACAGTCCCGTCGGACTCACCACCGTAAAATGTTTAGTAAAGTACTAATGATACCCCCCCACAAAACTCTCCTTCTAAACTCTCTACTCCCAGATAAACAACCAACCCTCTACGTCCCAAGGACCACGAATAGAACATTCTGTTAGGTATTGAGAATGGGGGCACACTTTCGGAGCGAGTGCGCGCGCGCACACAAAAGCTAATTACACGCTTTCAGAAACGGGGTACAAAAGAACAAAAAAGGGCCCGCAGGTGCACTCTCCCTCTCTCTCCCGGCTTTCCTCTTTTTCTTTTTTCCTTTGCGTGCACGTGCAATAGCCAACCCAACTGCCTATTGCACTCAACGAGCTTGGGAAGACCATGTCATGGTAGAACAACACGTAAGACAAGGAACCTTTTCCATACAAGCAAGTCGTTTGAAGTGAGTTTCCAGGCTGGGAGAAAAGAGTATGAGTGGGAGGGAGAAGAGTGGAGGGCAGAATATGGGTTGAGTGTTAACATAGGGATGATGAGGGAGATAATCGGTGAGTTTGTTTGCGGACTCGACCCAGAAACGATGAATGAGGTCGAGGGGTGGGAGATGACACAGGACCAAGAGATGCGGAGGAGGTTGGAGATGAGAGAGAAAGAGGGATGAAGAAATGGACATCCATGATTCATGCCAAATGGAATAATGGCAAGGGAGTGAGTGGTAGCAACCGCCGACGCATCTTGCCTTGAAAAGAAGCCGGGATCCCATCCCGCGCTCGAAGATCAGTATGTTACTCTGAAATAGGTACTAACAAGGTATAGCGCCAGGGAATATTGTACGGGCAAAAGAAAAGGAAGATTAAAGGAGTACTAAGAATTCAGACCGAACCCAGACCGATCAACAAATCCCCCGCAGGCGTAGCTCATCAATACCGAAATGAACGCTCAATGAACATCTGGCAACCAGCAAAAGCGAGCGAATTTTTTTTTTCCAAAAGAACCAGGTTACTGAGACCCACTGAGTGTGCGAGGGCCCCAGGACGCATTTCGAGATTGACGTCGTGGAGAACTGCCGCCATTCGTCTGCTGAGCAGAGGTGGGCTTTTTGGAGACTGATCCTCCGGAGGCCTCACGTGGCTTCGTATTCTTACGAGGTTTGTAAGTCGTCGAATTGCGCGGCCGGGGGTTGGGCGTTCCCATTTTCTTTGGAAGGGAGATAGTCTTCGCAAGAATAGCGCCCGGAAGCCGGATCGTAGCGCGAATAAATCCGGAGGAGTCTTTGTCATGGAAACCAACTGAGAACGGCTCAATGCTATGAATTTGCATCGACTTCAAGTTCTTGGCTCGTAGCTTCGACTGCGTGGGTGGTAAGGCAGCTTGCCATGCTGCCGGAGGAGCGTGGGTTGGCACTCGCACAACTGGCAGAGACCCCACTTCGCGATCTTCGAACATTTCCTCGGCTTCCTCTACTTGCTTTGCAGTTATCTCCCCGTCGCCGATTGTGAGCTCAACGTTAAAGGGCAGAGAAACCGAGACAGCAGCAATATGGAGTTGAACATCGAGAGGCTCCTTCGTCGCTGATGTGACTGCCAGAGCATTCCTCTTCTCCGGCACGGTCTTCTTGCCGAACAGAGTATTAATCTTTTCCTGCCAGGAAGTCGCTGTCGAACCATGTTGCGGGCCGGTGCGAGGGGGTGCAGCAACCATTGAGGCGAAAGTTGGCGGCGGTGGCGGGGGTGCGACGATCTTCGGGGGGAGCTTGACTATAGGCTTAGGTGCTGGGAGATGGACCAAGGGTCTGTTGCAATCACCTGTGTACACCGGATGGCTGGACATTTCTTCAGGCGGAGGTGGGGAAGGGCTTCGATAGTACTCGGCTTCATCAGCCATTGGCTTTCGAGGAGTCTCTGTAGCCTGTGGGAAGAAGCGTGAACTACGCAATGGAACACTACCAAGAGGGCGTGCGTGCGTATCTGCAAATGGAAGATTGCCAACGGGGTGATCAAGCCCCGGAAGAGGGTTCGCAAGGGGAGCGTTATTCTCGTTCGACCTCGCAATCCCAACCACCTGTCTCTGTCCAGCCTGGTCCCCGGTGCGGACTTGACGCCAGGTTTCGTTGAATGTGACCTGAAGCGACGAAGGCCCTTGTGGCATGGCATTCATTTCGTTGAGGATCTTATCGTTCTCTTCTGCCTCACGCTTTGAAGCAACCGCATGGAAATTGTTCCAGGCTGCAGTACCAGGAGCACGGTTCTCATGCTGACGATGATGAATATGCTGCGAACTGGGAGGACCAATGGGGCCTGGCCGCCCAATAGGGTTGATAACCTCGTAAGGGACATGGCGAACCTCGGGCGATGGTAGAGGTGATATCGACGTAGTTTCTTGCGGAGACCGCGCAGGCGCGGAGAAGGTCTGTGCTGGTGCAATGGGCGGTTGATCCAAACCTAGGTGACTGCGGAGTGAGATGTCTCGTGCTGGGAAACCCCCAAGGCCCTGTTCAAAGATCCCGTTTCCTAAGGTTTTATCACTGCTGAGAGGCTTCCAAGGGTTTGCGATTGCAGGGGCAGTGTTCACGAATTTGGGATTCGGTGACCACGGCAGATATGAGCTAGGAGGGTTGATGTTGCCCCTCCACTGCGGGTTCTGCTCGTCAATTTTAGCTTCTGGGAGTTGATCAGACGACGGAGCCGGGACATCGTTGCTCTGCTGGATCCCATTCGGCAAAGGCGCCTCTTGCTTGGGCTCACGAGCCGGTGAAGATGTGCGTCGCACACCAGCAGTGGCAACAGGTTTCTCCGCAGCTCTTTCCCTCTCGACGAGCTTCTTCACAGTGTCGGGGTGGTGAACTTTCATCATTCCATACTGCTTGGGTTCCCCACTTGGCTCAGGAACAGGAGGCTTCGGAGGGGAATGTAGCACATGTGCGGTAGCTTGTTGAGCATTAGCTTCATTCTTTCCAGTGTCAACTGATTCTCTGCGTAGTGACTTTGGTTTCTCTGGTGGAGGACCAAGCGCCTCGAGCTTCTGCCGGATCCGTTCACGCTTTGCAGCTTCTTCTTCCTTCTCCTGATCAAGCCTCCGCTGGCGAGCTTCCATTCTTTTCTCCTTCATGATACGTTCTTGCATTGCTACAGGGTCTTCCTGAGGCGCCTGCGGCACTGTCGTCTGCTCATCGACTGCCTGACTCACATCGGTAGGCGCAGTGGTATTTCTGTCTTCAACATGCGTAGGACCCCGCGCAGAATAAGGGCCAGCGCCACGTCGATCAGGAGAGATCTCACGGTGAAGAATGTCTCTAGGTGCCTCTCTAATGAAGATAGATGGATCAGGCATCCCATTGACTTGAGAGCCCCTTCTAGACTCGAATGCTTTGTGAACCACGTCAGGTCGACCTATCGACATCCGACGTCCAAAACTGCCGCTTCCACCACTGACATTGGAAGATGTTCGGCGGCGCGTCCAGTGCACACCATCTTGGCCACTCGAACGATGCGTCTGGAATGCCGCAGAAGGCTCTGCCGGGCCAGCCTGATCGCCTTGTGCTGGTCTCTGAAGTACAGATGGTGTGCGGAAGGTTTGCTCAGCACGCCATGGCCCTTTCCTGGTGTCAGGAGCAGGCTCGTAACGTCCCGATCTAGAGTTGTAGAGCTCGCGTGTTCCAGACTGCATTTCTCTCCAAGATCGGTTGAAATCATCGGCTGCAATCTCCTTGGGAGGCAATGGCCCGCTGAGACTATCGGCAACATGGGATTCCCTGACGGGGAGGCGCATAGGTGGTTGAACCTGCATTGGGGGCATCACAGGTGACACTTTCTCGACCGGGGGAAGGGGAGCCCAGGGTGACTTGGCCGGAGGCGGCGCCGGACTAGTCGATAGCAGGGGAGATTTGTCATTTGGTCCCTTTGCGACGATACTAGCGCTCTTAGCTTGTCTTTCGGCGTTCGCTCCAAGTCGTAAGACAGTCGGATTTGGACCAACTGACGTTATGGTTTTGGGAATATTTGGAACAGGCTTCGGGAGTTCTTTTGGAGGCGCAGCTTGCTCGACCAGAGGGAAATCCTTTTGGAAGTCTGCGACGGCCTTTTCTTGAGTCGGTATCGGCGCTGTTGTGGGAGGCTCCGGGTGGGTAAGGTTCGTTTTCGTCCCGTCAGTCCATTCAATTGTCTCAGGAGCCCAGTCGTCTTCGTCGTCATCGATATCTGCCCATTTCGATTCCGTGCCCGCGCCGTCTTCTTGAATTCTAGAAGTCATGTGGATGCCATATTGTTGCTTGAGTTCCTCGTCAGTCAGGTGTTTAGGGGGAGTTTGCTGAACCGCTGAATGCAAAACAGTGTTAGCAAAGGATTAATAAAAGCATGTCGTATATTGAGCCTTACGTCGATTTTTATTCCAAACCTGATTTGGATCCGGTCCGCTACCGCCTGCTTTGGATGCGCTCGTGCCTGATTTTGATAACGAGTCCCGTAGGCTGCTAGTGGACTTTACGACCAATCGGGGTCGTGAGGTCTGCTGCGGCGTACCCAGGGGAGTTGTCAGAGTCAAGGAGGGGGCTGTGCGCCGTTAGAACATAGATTCGACGAGCAAGTTCATTCGAGTTAGTTACCTTTCTCGGAGGGCTTGCTGATGGGAGGAGTGCCAGGCGCCTTGGGAACTGAAAATTTGGCAAAAGTGACCGGCTTAAATGACGTCGGCTTCTTCGAACCGGCACGCGCATGGAGTTTGCTCTCAGTACGACTTGCGTCGGACTCAGAACCTCCTTGCGAAGCTGTGTCCTCCCCAATATCCGACCCAGATGTTACACCGTTCATTTCTAGCGCTCGTGCTGCGACCGGCACAGGAGCGTACTTCGAAGTGTCCTGGGTCTCATTCAGTATGCTGTAGGTCGCGACACACGCCTCAAGTTAGGCCACTCACACTCGGCGGTTGTTCAGAATCCTCTCCTTTCCCGTGTTGACCTGAGGGCTCTGCTGCTGCACCCGTCTTGCGTTCACCCTGTTGAGCGTTCGTCCCCGTCTCGGCTCGTATCGTTGTAGCGGTATCTTTCGTCTCCCCCGCGTCCCCTCCAACAGGTGTCATGTCGGCGGTGCTCGCAGGAACGTCGGAAGGCGAAGGATCGCCGCCCGACAGGGTTTGGTTTACCACATCGTGGTTACTCTGCTCTGCCATAACAATTCTCGAGTCTGTGAGGCCAACAGGTTGCGACATCTGTTAGACAAGTGTTCTGAACAGGTAAATATGGAAACAAGAGTCGGCTGAGATCCGAGAGTCATGGATACATGCAAGGAATGGTCTGAGGATATACCTATTGTCAGGTATCAGAGATCGCCACGGTTGGACTTGCTAGCTCAACTATTTGAGCGTAAAAGCTCCGAACGACCAGGTGGACGGCGGAGAGGGGACCAAGATCAGCAGAATGGCTGGAAAGCCGTGAAAGATAGGAAGGCGGAGGAAGGGCAGGCGTATGAGAGCTTGTAGAGTGAGAAGTGAAAGCTGCTGCCCAGGCAGACCCGTTAAGGGGGGGGAGGTTGCGATAGAAGAGGTGGTGATGCTTGTGAATGATCGGGTGATGGCTGCTGCAGTCATTGACGGTGACTTGACGGGACGGTTCAGGTTGAGGCACTAGGGTGGCTGTTTTCGGTTAGCGCGGCCACCTCCCGCAAACCCTGTGGCTGGAGCCGCGTTGGAGCCTTTTGTTGCCGCCCGCATCGGATAGATTCACTCGGTGCTACAACACCTTCAGCCCCCAGTGTTAGCAACTTACATCTCACACTGTTTGTGTTGATCACGATTTGCCGGTTACATCGATGCTTACTGGCTGCGACCTCTCACAAATATTGCATTGCACAGTATACAGAGATACACTGACCGACGATGAGTTCAAGTAGTCGCTTACCAGCACGACACCTCCAGGCTACCTAGCACCGTTACCGCATTTGGGCAATTTAAACCACAGAACCATGACACAGAGCTTTAACCCAGGCGGCCACGCTGATTCACCTAATATAAGCTTTTGAAACGGTCGGAGGATGCTTTTGCAACAACAGCCGTCTTGCTGCCCTTGCTACTGGGCATTGACTGAAACTCGAGGCTTCAGTGAAGGCTCGGCTGAAACCCACAGTACACTACTAAATTCTCCTTCTCCTTTCAGACTATCAAAATATTCATACCCAATCGGCCGCGGGTATCGTTACGTTGAACTATTTTTGAGCGGGTCGAAAGCAGATCGAATGGTGGTCCTTCATAGCTTATGAACACCGTACGCTATTAAACCGTCACTTAATCTGTATGATCACCGCGAATCACCAGCGCTTTGCTACTGTTGAAAGTAGAAACCTAAAGGTCGACCTGCGATCACAAGGAGTTCGTCCACGCGCGAAACAGAATGAAGTCTCTCCAATCCATGCGAACTAGGCCCATTTTCGAAGACATTCAAGAACTGCATTCGCTGCAGTATTCAAATGACTTCGAATTAGATCAGGATAGACAGTACCGATTAGAAGACGTCTCAGAGATAATAAGGTACTCATAGAATGCTTTGCAACAGTGGAGTGCCAAAATATTTGGTCGGATCAACTTCGATACGATCGGCGATCCCAAGAGTCACAGCTCATGATGTAGCCAGGGCATAAAACATACTAGACGTTAACAGCGTTAGGGTTCTGGATGAATCGAGATCCACTACTCTAGCCTACATAGGGGCGACGGTGCGGCGCCGATAAGAGATCCGGGGTGACATCACCGGTGCGAGGGTCATTTCCCCATGAAGGCTGGGTGCGACTGGGCTACAATATAACTACGTGAACAGAGATTGCAAGGTACTAGAACTACAATAATATGGAGAGCGCACACGATTGGAGGAGCTTTGGATGAAGCGCTGGCCTTACAGGGCGTATCAGTACAACGACTAGTATGCAGCGGTTCGGGTATCCCAGCATAGATCGGGCGTCGGCAGTCCGGTGACATGACAAAGACGATATTGACCTCCAACAGAGCAGAACGACGGAGATAAATTCGGGGGTGTGGAATTCGTCGGCTCTTGTCTTGTGATGGCGGGGCAACCGCCAGCGGTCCTCGTGAAGACGTGCGGAATAAACTCATGGCAGCTCGGCGATGGGCGCAGGTTGTGTTGGAGTGCTTTTGAACAAGGAAATGAAAATTTTGTTTTTTCTTTCATTCAGGGGAATCTATGCACAAGATCAAGGTGTGCTAGTACACCCGGGAACCCTGCTTCATCTCATCTTAATGCAAAGGTTAACCCCCAGATGCAAAACCCAGAAACACCAAGCAACCGCAAACGACCAGATATCATTCGTTTAAATGTGGGTGTCGTAGGGGATGGGGGTGATGGTCTCGGGGGCGGAGCCCTCAACGGTGTGAGCCTCGCGGGGGCCGACGGGCTGGCGCTTAAGGTGGAGGTGGACACCCTGCTCCTTGGCCTGGCGCTTCTTCTCGGCGTTCAGCTTGACGCGCTTGATGAAGTCCTCGCGGGAACGGGAGTGCTTGACGTGCTCGATGCGGACGTTGATGCGCTTCTCCATGTAGCGGTTGCCGACGACCTTGTAGAGGAGGACACCGACGGAGGACTTGGTGACGTTGTAGACAACACCGGTCTTTCCGTTGTAGACCTTGTAGGGCATACTATTCCAAATCTCAGCAAAAACCATTCGATCACGTTGGCGGAGGCAACCAAGCCAAGTCGTTCTTTTTGGACTCGTTACGGCTGGATCGGGCGGAAAATTGGTACTGACCCCTTCTGAACGGCACCGTTAACCTTGACATCGACGATGTCGCCAACCCTATATCAAAACTATCAGATCCTGCAAATCACGTATATACCGGTGTCTTCGGCGGAGGGAAAAAAATCGGTCGTACCGGTAGGTCTTCAGGTAGGTCGACAGGGCGATCTGACCCTTCTCCTTGAAGTTGCGGCTGAAGGCATACTGAACGATAATTTGTGGTCAGCGCGTGCGTCCCGACCAGCGAAAATTGGCGATTCAAAAATCCTGTAGATATCGACATACCCGAGTGCCGGCTCTCAAACCGTGCGAGTGACCCATTTCGGCGGTGTTGGTGGTGCTGGTGTTGAGAACTTGTCGACGTCGAAAAAGTGCCTCACTCTGCCGCCCGTCGCGATGGTGTAGACTTGTTCGGGTAGTTAGTGTGCCCGTTCTCCGCCGCCGAGGGCTAGCCCTCGCACTAATCCAGATACGGCTCCACCTTCGCTCGCTTAGTCTCCATCTCCAAAACGCTTCTTCATCATCCTGAACGTCTACGATTCTCGTGAAGTTCGGTAGCACGACAACATCGCGACAACGCGCAATCAGCAGTCATGGCCCCCGTCCCGTGAGTATACGGTCTACAATGAGAACTCGAGATGTCGCATTTTCTGACTCGAATTGCTGCGATGTAGCCGCGTTTACTCCAAGACCTACAAGGTCCCTCGTCGTCGTAAGTAGCCTTATCAGTTTGGGATCGAAAAAACAAATCTCGATACATGTGGAAGTTGGTCATGTGCTAATGTCGATATAGCTTTCGAGTCGGCCCGTCTGTTAGTACTCTCCGGCCACTGATCAGAAGCGTGCTTCTGTTTATGTCGTGTGTTCCTGTGTCTAATTATGCTATAGTGACTCGGAACTGAAGGTTGTCGGCGAGTACGGCCTGCGCAACAAGCGTGAGGTGTGGCGTGTCCAGCTCACCCTGTCCAAGATCCGTCGTGCTGCTCGGTATGCGACCCGCCACCCGATCATAATTTTCGAATGCGACCGCGCGATCCAACTTCGACCCAAGCACTAACCATGACTTAGTGAGCTCCTCACCCTCGACGAGAAGGACCCCAAGCGTCTTTTCGAAGGTAACGCTTTGATTCGCCGTCTGGTCCGCATCGGTGTCCTCGATGAGTCCCGCATGAAGCTCGATTACGTCCTTGCCCTCCGTGTTGAGGACTTCTTGGAGCGTCGTCTTCAGACCTGCGTCTACAAGCTTGGCCTTGCCAAGTCCATCCACCACGCTCGTGTCCTGATCAAGCAGCGCCACATCCGGTATGCGACCATCACTTGATCCACTACCATGGATTTGCGCTAACCCTCATCAGTGTCGGCAAGCAGATCGTCAACGTTCCCTCCTTCATGGTCCGCCTCGACTCCCAGAAGCACATCGACTTCGCTCTCACCTCCCCCTACGGTGGTGGCCGCCCTGGCCGTGTCCAGCGTAAGAAGGCCGCTGCTGCTTCCGGCGGTGCCGGTGAGGAGGAGGAAGAGGAGGAGTAAACGATTTAAAACTGGAGTACGGACGGGTTTCGTTAGCGAAATTAAAACTGCGGGGTTCCTTTATGGCTGCAGTATCGCGTATCACGTTGTACGGTCTTGCAATACCATGAATGAACAAATAGCCTTCAGCTCACTTTCGATGCCCTATCTTCTTCTCTGCGTAGTTGCGCGAGTATTGCCAATTTCATGAATTCTCAATCTGTAGATGGAACTCAGCACAAGACGCCCTTTACGCCCAAAATCCGTAGTCATTAATCATCTCAAAACCAACATCTTTTACCCTTCCACCCCCGTCAGCCTCTTCAGCGTCTCTTCCGCGCTTCTATACCATCTTCCCATTTCTTCGAGTCCGTCGCTCTCTCCCTCTTCCTTCTTCCTCTGAATCTCCTGCGCCTGCGCTATGGCTTCTGTCTTCCGCCGTTCTAGAACACTTAATTCGCGCTCCACCGCCTCCGCCTCTCTAGTCTTGCGGGGCAAGGCATTTTGCACCGCGGCAAGTTGTCGATCAAGCGCCGCCAGTTCGGCCTCCCGTTCGGATAGCAGGCTCAGCGTGGCCGGCAGAGGTAAATTCTGAGACGATGATGCATTTGCGTTAGTGATTTGTTTAGCACGCAACTCTTCAATGGTTGATTCGAGATTCTCGATCGATTCCGGCAGCGTTGAAAGCTTAGTCAACTGTAATTGCACGTTTTTGTATCCTGCGCGTCCCGGCATACTATCGTGTTAGGCGTTTTCAACATTCCAAGGCAGGCAGGCTTGCACAACACTTCATTTGGCCTGTTATGAGCACTCACGATTTGCCAAATCCCTACCCATCTTCTCCATCTCCTCAGTCATCGCCCGGACCTCTTCTTTCCTTGCGCGAAGTTCTGCCTTCACCTCGGCCAGTTGCGTCTCGAGTTCGACGTTTTCATTGTGCCCAACGACCAAAGGAGGATCGCCGACGATCGCGCGCAGGAACTTCTCCTTTGTCACTTGCTCTACATAAGAGAAGCGTAGTTTCGAAAATAACTCCTTCAAAATTGACTGATCAGTATGCCACTCTCCTGCGCTAACTTGCAGACTTTCGCTAAGGGAAAAAAATCGAAGGGTTCGCACTTTGTAGTGGCTGAGGTCTGCCTCCAATGAAGCAGGTGTTGGGTTATCTAGCGAAGAGACATCTGAGTTGCGCTTCGAAGGGGTAGTGGTCGCTTTCTCAGATGTCGGAGAAAATATCGGTTCGCTGATCCGTATGATATTCAGCTGCGTCTTCAAGTCGCCATTTTCCTGTTCCAGTTGCTGCAGTTGTTTTCGTACTTCTGCGGGGTTCGGATCGGACATGTCTTATCGTATGGTGATGGTGTAGATATTGGACAGGTACGAGGTAGGTGACAGGACTTTCTTTGAGCCTAGTGGCCATGAATTGGTGAAAGTGTGTAGCCGACCGAAGAGGATTTGATGATCTAGCGGCGGTTTTCTGCTGCTGCTGCGCGTGTCGGCAGAACATGCGGAGGTAAACAGTGGATTTCCCATTCATGGTGGCCCTTTGTTGACCCACAATGCCTTATCGGGGCTGGGCGGTGAAGTCTCCGCCGCCGCAATGACCAGCCAGTATCGCCGCTCGTAGCTCCCTCCTGCAATCAATTGTATCTTGCATTTGTATTCACATCTGCAGGGCTGTTGAATTCAGGTTGCTCCCAGTTAAGCTCCTAATGAGCTAGTGGTGAATGCGAATCCGACGTTCCATTTATGTCTAAATACTATCCCCTCCACCTGCCCCGCTTCCGACGATAATGCAATTTCCCCAACTCATCAAATCTCCTGCATTCCCCACCGATAGCACCGTCTGATACCATGTCCTCCAATCCAGCGAAATCGCTCGGCGCGCTCGACGACGATGACTACGTTGCCCAAGTCCTTGCGCGCGAGGCGCGCGACAGCTCCCTCAAGTATTCCGCACGAGGCTTGGAAGCATATATGCCAAGAAGGTGAGCACCGTTGGTTGCGCGCATGCAGTTCTCTGGGGTTTAGGAGGGCAAGAGCTGACATACAAGCCCGCAAGACCTACAGGCGCTGCCCCAAAACCCAATACGAGGTTTCTCCGGCATATCATCAAGGAGACGGACAGTCATAATGCGGCGCTGAAACGGAAGGAGGAGCGAGAGGCGAGGGAGCGGATGCGGCAGTTGAGAAATCCAGCGTCCACTTCAACGCATGAGTCGAGCCGGGAGCATCGGCGGCGGCGTGATTATCCTTCAGACCACCGAGGCTCGCGGACGAAAGGCAGGGAAGAGCGCGAGGACAGGCACAGCTCCCGTTGGAGGAAACACGGGAGTCGTTCGAGGTCCACGGAACGTGATCACACGCGCAGCAGCGACCGGAGGAGGTACAAGGATGATGACACTAAAGTCAGCCGGCATGATCATTCCCGAAGAAGTCGTCGACATCGATCTTCTTCGCGGTCTAGGAGTCGATCCCCACGGATCGATCGAAACTCAAGCTCCAGAAGTGCTCGCAAAAGCTACCGTACGCGTGGTGAATCGCCGCCACGCTCCCGGTCTCGGTCCCACGAAAGGTCGGACAAGCGCACAACCACAGACAGTGAGAGGAGGATTCACCCTAAGGACTATGATCGTCATAGCTCCAGAGGCCATAGGGCGTCGCGCGAGGACCCACCACGTCGTCACCCATCAGCAACTGAAGGCAAGCCATCGGACAGCGAGTCGGATCCACTAGAGGATCTCGTTGGACCCCTACTACCGAAAAAGGATGGATCTGAGGAGCCGGCGCTGATTCGTTCGCGCGGTCGAGGTGCCTACAAACCCAATATGAGCAACATCGACGCCCATTTCGCACCCGATTATGACCCAGCCACAGACGTGCAGCTCGAAGAGGACGATCTACAGTCCAGTAACAAGAGCTCTCGCAGACACGTTCCTGGTCTCATGACCGGCGATGATGATTGGGATTATGCTTTGGAAGCTCTGCGTGACCGTGCTCGTTGGAAGCAGAAAGGCGAGGAGCGGCTCCGCGAAGCTGGGTTCAGCACGGATTTTGTGGAGCGTTGGAAAAGCAACACTACCTCCAAGCCTGAGAATGATACTGATGGTAGACTGGAAACTGTGAAATGGTCCAAGAAAGGTGAGGGTCGGGAATGGGACCGCGGTAAATACGTGGATGAAGATGGACACATTGATGTAAAGGCCTCCTGGTAGCCCCTGGGACTAATAGAGAATCGTCTTGGAATTAGCAAGGGGCCGTAGCATTACTCTTAAACCTATATCATAAAGACTATTACACTGTCATGCAATGAATTTCGCATCACTGTGCACACATGCGGTTCTGTGTGATAATTCTTCTCAGATAACTACTAAATTATCAGAGGCATAAAGGTCAGTTTACACTCGTAGTAAGAGGCTGGGAGGTAAATCTTGACGGAAATATAAATAAAGTGGCGCCCGCCCCAATCCACCCCGCATCGGCAATACATAGATGTATAATATCAAAAGCTGTGAGAGATAGGATTTAGCTTCACCGGTTGGCCTTGCGAAGAAGTACTACACATGCAATCCCATTGGTATCAGCTACAACCAGCTGAAAGAATATGATCGCCATGATGGCTTCCAAGTTGGCTATCTCGAACACTTTGCGGATGCGGTGCCAAGACCCAAACCCGACCAGTTCCGCGCGGTTGGTCAGGAGTGCGGAATTGTTCGTCATGGCTTTGCAAAATCAGTCACTAATTGCCTCATCGCAACGATTATAAGTGGTGGGACAATGGGCTGAAGTGATTGCTAATGGAGATTATGATTGGTAATGTAGATAGAAGCCTTGAGATGGTAGACTACTTTGTAAAGTCCTTAAAAGAATAGACTTTTCGCACCATCTGATAAGTAAACTATTCTGTAACTTACTGTCGCATTGAGGAACGGGTCGAATTAATACTCAAGCACAGTCAACCGAATCTTCAACAATAAATTACTTCAGTACTGTTCAATACCAGACAAGATGACGGATCAATATGCCTTCTCATACCCCTCCCCGCTCAAAGGGTACGAGAACCTGGAGCCGCTCTCGGAGTAAGTCCAGCCTAGCCTTCGCATATTCACGAAACAATACTCCGTACCTGGCCAAGCGATTCTACACAACACGAGTTACTGAGATACTGCGGCCTAGTGAGCGAAACGAGGACGGAAAGTCCCTCAAGAACCCCCAACATGGCATCCTGAGCAAAGCATACGAGGAATTCCCGGATCCCCTCACGAAAGGCCGACGCGGAGGCTTCGACATACATATCTATCACTTTCAAGTGAGTTCACGCCCCCATGATGAGCCAGCCATATTACACCCAATTGCATATTCTCCAGACCTAATCCAGGGGTATCTGTTTCTAGAATGACCCCGACCAAGTCACTTTCGCCAAGGCGCTCTGGGAAAGAATCCGACGTGAATGTGAGCTTGTTTTTCCCCTAGTCCAGCGTTCTGTATACCTCCGCACGTGGGCTTCCAAACGGCCACGCTGCGTACTATAGGGGTGCATGTGGGCTCTTGAAAAATTGACATTGGGGTACCCATATGGATGCAGTCCCCGAACTCCGGATCTACACCTTCTTCGATCGTCCCGTAGGACCGCATCCCGTGGCCATGTTCGAGGTCAATCTATTCACCCCGGCGCAGTTTGGAGCATTCGTGCCATGGCTGGTCATCAATCGAGGGCCGTTGAGTGCTTTAATCCATCCGAATACGGTGAAGACGGAGGAGCTGCGTAATCATACGCAGCGTGCTACGTGGTTGGGCGAGAGGATTCCGTTGGACCTGCGGACTCTCAAGTTGATCTCGGAGCAGGCGAAGAAGGAGGAATTGGGGAACTGAGGATGAGGCAGTAGTGATGGCGGGTCATTCTCTCGACCGTGACTCGACTTTGTGTGCATAGCATAGCATAGCCTGGGTGATTCGTATTGTGACTGTTTATGAATCCAAATGTTTGACGTTCTCAATGCCGCAGAAACCTGATTGGGTTGATTGATTGTCACCCGCATCAAACTACTTGATTGGGGGGAGTGTCGGTGCCAAGACTATTGGTCATCTGCATGGGGTTGTGTTTGTGAGGACAAGGAGGAGTGAATCGAAGATGGTGTCATTTCCCTGGACATCGAAGCTGGACATGCCAGGGTAAGGGGCCCTGCTACTGGCCACTATGAGTTTCACGGGGCCCCAAACCTCCTCACAAGCTGCAAAGTGTGACCTTGCCGATCACCCAGTCATCGTGCAAATTCCAATTTGAACGACCAAATGAGCCCTAGGTCAAGCCCATTGGTCAATAGCAAAGCTCAGGTTCTGTCGAAACTGCATGATATGCTAGACCCTGGTTTCTCTGCAACCAGGGAGCCTGACCCAGTAGCTTGATGATTTGACGGTCTGAGGATGAAGCAAGGCCGAAAGAACCCTGGCTGTGAGCGCTTGACCTTGGAGCCGAAGACAAAAGCAGTGGTTTCGGACACCGAAATCATCGTTGTGTCGCATGTGAGGCTGGAAAAAAGGGTGCAGGACTCGATCCGCACACTGTAGGGCATCAGGAGGGTAAGGCTTTGCAACATGCATCTCCAGATGACACGGTATGGTATGCTTCTGCTGTTTCATAGCATATTCAACGTTAAATGACTTGAAGATCACATTGTCTTGCGAAGGTTGCGGAGGGCTGAGAAAGGAACTTTGTATTAGACTTGGAAGGCCCCTTAATCCTCGAGTTAGAATACTGCATCGAAGCAACAGCAGCAGCTTTTCGAAATCATATGTAGACTTTGTTTCTTCCATCATGTCAACATGTTGAAACTCCTCTACCAGCTACCTCTCCTAGCCACGGAGAGTGTCCTGTCTGTCGCCTCGACTACTTCCCTCACAGCAACTACGATCCCCGCATATGTGATAGTATACGGTGAGTGAACACCGCGAAGCGAGTGCATGTGATCTGATTGGTTCCCACAGCACCGCTTGTATGGCTACACAGCCAAGATGTATACAGGCCTTCCGACATCGGTCAACAGCTCATAAACACCATTCCCATGGTGAATTGGTCATCCATTCCAGAGTCACCGTCGCCCCCAACTCTAGATAACCTCGCGTACCTCAACGACGTGGGCAATACGAGCGTGTATCTCACGTCCAAGGAGGGGATCGATGCGGATCCTCACCCATCGTGGTTTTATGGGGTAGATCCCGATATCCACGGCGTGACCGAAGGTGCTGTATCATCTACCATCGTCGTTCGCGATCATGGTGATGGAACCTTGGATGCCTTCTACTTTTACTTCTTTGCGTGAGTGAGCAGACTAAGCAGAGGGGGGTCTCACGGCTAACGAGTCTTGTAGATATAACCAAGGCAACACGGTCTTGGGCATGCAATTCGGCAACCATGTCGGTGACTGGTAAGACCACCCCCCGTAGCCATCATTGCGAGACTCACACTGCAATAGGGAGCACAACATGATTCGCTTCGAGAATGGAGTTCCCAGATCGCTCTGGTATAGCCAGCACGCTGGCGGACAGGCTTTCACTTATGAAGCCACAGAGAAGAAGGGAAAGCGGCCCATCGCCTATTCCGCAAATGGAACACATGCTGTGTATGCAATTGCTGGGTATGATGTCTCGATGTTTGTATTTGAGTCAGGAGCTTACCGTATTCTCCGACAGGCCTCATGATCATACCATCCCCAACTTCAACCTTCCCACGGGATTGATCGTCGATTACACCGATCGCGGGGTTTTCTGGGATCCGACCCTCAACTCATATGCATATAGTTACGATGCAACGAGCAAGAAGTTCCAGCCCTATGACTCCAAGTACCCGGTCAACTGGCTCGAATACAACGGTCAATGGGGAGACGATGCATTGCCGGGTGGACCGGAGCTTTTTGGACAGGCCAAATACACCGGGGGCCCCAACGGTCCCAAATTCAAACACATCGTCCGATCCGAAGTGTGTCCGAAAAGCCCGTGCATAGTTCTCCCGTTCCGAATCTGGAGTGACGGCGAGACCACGAGGAAGCAGTGAATCTCCCAGTATATAAGAGGACTTCTTATTTTCAGCAAGGCATCATGCGATTCCTAAATGATGACAACAGCAGAATCCAATGTTGGGGGAGAGAACGTGTGGGGCCTGCGGTGTGTCTTGCTCTGGATGCCGAGGGAGGGGAATTCTGGTGATCGGAATGGGGCCAGCAATATGAGGATTCATTCGAAAAAATATGCTGGCTAAAAGGCCCAGGGATCATAAATGTTAGCTTTCAATAATGAAGAACCTAAAATTCCAACAAGCTGAATTGATATCTGGGATGCAGCTGGGCCCCTTCCCAATGCTGCGCTCCCTCCGGTCGCGTTTAGTATCTCTGTGCTCCTTGGCCATGACTCAGGGGCTTGGTGAGGATTGCGTGAGTTCTTCTTAGCATGGTCAGTGCAAAGACTGTTGGAACCGTTTGTTTCTCGATTGTGATATTCCCTCTGCCAATTAGAGCGAAAAGCAGACCAGGAAGTGAATCTACTGCTCTCATTAGTCAGGACCAGGCATCAAAGCAGCATCCGCAGTCTCTGCCCACGTAAGACACGGGCAACTCGGAACGGAAAGTGACCCCCACCCCGCACTAAGAAAAAAGGGGCCACTCGCTGTATGAGGCAGGTGCTGGCTGAACCGATAAGCCCCCAAGAATGGCCGAGGCTGGTTCAACTTTCTTGAGTCTGACCTTCTCCCACGACCTTGAAGAATCCGACAACTATGGACTGGGAGTCAGAGGGTGTTGAGGCAAATGCTTAGAAAATCCGGGGAAAGGGAAAGAGGAATGTCGCCCAGATGCAAGAGATAAACAACCTAACGAGGAATGACAGGACGGTACCCACGTGTACTGTACTTGGGGAGTTTTGACCACGGCCTGATCGTCAGTTGAACGTGCAGGACGGTCAATACGAGGGGTATCGGAGACGTATTGAACGGCAACCATATCTGCTCCAATTCGCGATTCGATCCGTCCTTCGCTGCGTGAACGTTAATAAATTAATCTATCACTGTGCCTCAATCAATTGCTGCGAGATGAATAAGCCAGCTTAGCGCGGCTTAAGCTGTTTCCTACAGCATTCCAATCGCAAAGGAATCACAGTCAATTGTAGAGCTTCATTCCGTATGAGCCTGGAGCTCTTACCCAGGTACGGGGATTGTACACTAATTTCCGGGTAATAGAAGCTAACCACGCGTACGGAAATTGTCGTCGTACAACATCAGCAACATCAGAGTCTAGGAGAAGAGACCCAGATTCGAGAGCCAGTAACTAACTTAGTTAGCTGTAATCAATCAAACGGCTCACCCCTCCAGCATCCATCCAATTCAAAGCTAAAACCCCAACAGTTTAGAGGCTAAACAATCTGTCCTAGCAAAGCAACCCAGTGCTCACTAACCCCAAATTGCACTAGACCAACTTACACTGCTGAGAGAGTCTGGAAGAGACCGAGCTTCGCTACCGCTTTGCCCCTGAATTTCCTCCGGCTCAAAAGCTTCTCAAGCTTCTCTCCGCCTTTGTAGACGTGCAAAAGTACCTAGAGAAATGACGAAAAGAGATTTGGAATAAAAGAAAAAGAAATAACGTGGGAAGCAAACCGACACAAAATAATTGGTTTCCATTCTCACAAACAAGACAGACTTCAGGCAGGTCCGAAAGTCCAGTTGTCCTGGAGAAAGGCAAACGTGCTGCAAGTCTGCAGTTGCAGTGTGTCTGTCAGTCGAGCTTCTGTTTTGCGAAGCAGAAGGTTCAGTCGACATCAGCCCAGTCCGGATAAAGGCAGCATCGCCTTTGTCCAATCTCACTGGCCGATCGTCATCTATCCTCCAGCTCCATCCAACCTTTGCGCCGCTCTTCTCGGTCTCGGGCTCAATCCTTCATATCCTTTTGTGTCCCCTTTTCCTTCTTCTCATATTGATCCCGTTTCAGTTGTATGCGCCGCTTTAGTCGGGCGCTGTTGAGCAGGCATCGCTTTCAAAGATTCCCTGGTCGGATCGAACTGCAGTGCTGACGTATTGCTTGCTGGCCTTCGTTCTCATATTGCTTGCTGTACAGTACATTCGCGGTAGCAAGGTCTTTCAATTGGACGATCCACCTGCTGAGCTTGTGCAAGTCGATTGGAATAAACACCTGGTCGCTCGACTTTTCGTTTCATCTCGGGTCAAGCGATTGCGCAGACATCCGATAATTGTGTCGGGCCTCTCTGCTCTCTTCTTCTGGTCCGTTTGTCCGTCGTTTGGTCAAGAGGAATTAGTGCAAGCGAGATTAGAAGAACAGCGAAGCCACCCGAGCAGATCAGGTACGTTAATCATCTCGCAATCCGGGGACAGGCAATCCGTTGAGAACAATGAGTCTTCCGGTCAGGGGGTGCGGCGCATATTATACCGTGCCAAAACCACCTCTTTAAGAATTCATCGACTGACTGCAATTCACCACCACTCTAGCTGAATTTACCCATTAGATCCTTCGGGGTTCCAGTCTAGATTGAGCCGAGAGCAAATTCGGGATTGCCAAAGTGAATGAATTACTCCTGACTATATCTGAGACACGCATCATTCCCAGTGACCCCACTTCTGTTTGGCCATTTGCCCCCCCATTCGTGTTACAGCCAGTCAAGTGATAAGAGAAAGCAGAGGTGACCCAGAATAAAACCCAATGGCAAGCACATCAACAACACCCCGGACTCCGGTTCGGATTGACCCTTCCGCTGTCGCCGCAGAGACAAAGGATCAACGCAGAGCGTCATCTTTAAGCTTCCTTCGTCGCTCCAAATCAATTGAACTCTTGGGTGAGAGGAGACCATCTGCAAGCAAAAGTGGCAAGAATATACCGACGGAAGCGGGATCTCACCATCAACGCGCATCAATGCTATACCACCAACCTCCCCGTCTTCCAAGCTTGTCTCCGGCTCCAGTCCTGGACACTTTTGGTGGCGAGTCACCACGAGAAACCACTGCAGCGCCTTCCACCCAGTCTCCCGTGCCCCGTCCGCAGAGTGTGTCCCGCAGTACGATGAGTACGCCAGTGAAGCCAGAGAGCAGCGATCCATACGCGCGCGCGGAAAGCATGGCAAACCGTGGACGTTATAGCTATGTAAGCAGCGCTGCTAGTTCCGTCAACAACCCGCGTCGTCTACGTCGTCGCAAAGATCCTACTCCATACAAGTAAGCTGTCATCAATCCGGGGACATCTCTCGATACAATATACTGACCTGCGTCAGTGTTCTTGTTGTTGGCGCAAGTAACTCGGGCAAGACATCGTTCCTCAAGTTTCTCAGAAAGTCTCTGGAGCTGCCCAGCAAGCATTCAAATCGTCAACCGAGTGGCCTGGAAGATCAAGAGGGTCTGTCTACAACAGGCGAAGGCTACACTTCCTCCTATCTTGAGACTGAAATCGACGGTGAGCGGGTAGGCCTTACTTTCTGGGACTCACCGGGCTTGGAGAAGAACATTGTCGATATCCAACTACGTGGTGTAACAGGCTTCTTGGAGAGCAAGTTCGAGGAAACCTTGAGGGAGGAAACGAAGGTCATTCGCTCTCCCAACGCCCGAGACACGCACATACACTGCACTTTCCTGATTTTCGATCCCGTACGCTTGGATCAGAACATCGCGGCCGCTGAAAGAGCAGCGCAAGGGACTCCAAGATCAACCGACTCAACCATAATTGGCATCCTAGATGAAAGACTGGATGTGCAAGTCCTACGAACCATGGTGGGAAAGACCACTGTCGTCCCAGTAATCAGCAAAGCCGACACAATCACTGCCGGGCAAATGGCATACTTGAGGAAAGCAGTCTGGGAAAGTCTCAAAAAGGTCAACATAGATCCCTTGGAAATATTGACTCTGGAAGATCAGGAAGAATATACTTCTTCAGAAAGCGGTGACGAGGAAGAGTCTGGCGATGATGAGGGGATCTCTAGATCTTCCGCCCCATCCGAACCCAGCCAGAACGCTCCCGAGCCCCAAACCGTGCCTCAGCTACTTCCGTTCACCACTTTGTCTCCCGATCAATACTCGCTGAAGTCTGGGGATGAGCCCATTGGCCGCAAATTCGCGTGGGGTTTTGCCGACCCATACAATCCAGAGCACTGCGATTTCCTCAAATTGAAGGAGGCTGTCTTCAATGACTGGCGGATCGAGCTTCGGGAAGCGAGTCGTGTGGTCTGGTATGAGAGATGGAGAACCAGCCGCCTCAACCGTCATGTCGCCACGTCTCCTGCTCCTTCCAAAGACCTTGCCCAGAAGAAGGTATACGGCGGGAAGACTGGGCCTGATCTCCGTCGATTTGAGTGATCCCCTGCACTCTCGACAGCCATTTAATATGGCTTGCATTCTGCTCAATTGCCTGAGATTTATCTACCACCATCTTCTCATATTTGCTTGTTGCAGCCACAGCATTGGTTATTAGCAACCCGATCTTGCGAACTGTTTTTACCTGTTGATGATGCGAAGAGAGACCGCCAGCCTCTCGACAGCCGAAACTGCTGATGAGAAATGGTCTCTTGCGTACACTATTCAGCGTTCGATACTCTCTTTAAACACCTCTACCCTTTGATGTGATATCAACCCCATGTTTTAACGTACCAGCGCTACTGCGGCACTTTCGACTAAGCACCTGACTGCTTGGTCATCTATGCTGATTTTGTTACCCATTGCGTCCACAAGTCATACCCAATTCCATTCCTTCTTTGTACTTCTGATGATCTTCTGGTCCCTTTATGTTGACTCTGTCTTGCTAAACTACTTCTATGACTCGTGGCTTTGCTAAAGCTTCAGCATGTTTGTATCATGCCTGTTACTGCTATGGTTCGACGCTGTTATAGCGGGTAATGCATGCCAGACTCCGTGCGTGAAATTGGTTTATTCATTCCGGTAATAAGGCTGTGTGTATCGAGTAGATATTTCGGTGTTCAAGTATAGTCTGCTAGCTTAGTGTTGATGTCGTTTCTGTTCGGTCGGAAATAACGTTACCACCACTCACTACATGAATATGGACTGGGTGCATGCACTTATTACTGTAAAAGGAACACCGCTCTTTTTTGCTTTGAAGAGAACCAACCACCTCCGACTAGTAGAAGTGGATTAGGCTAGCCTAGTTGACTTGACGAGGAGTAAATGACCAATGATGGGAATGAGACCCTCTAATGAATCAATGATACGAAGCGCTAGTCCGGGCAGACGCTTGAATGGATTGAGGGAGGGGCCTTCGGAGGGGGCCCAGGCGGGTGGATTCCGGACCCCAAGCTCCCTTATGAACATGAGATGATGATTAGACTGCCGCCGCCCAGGGTGGACCAGCAATGGGCGTGCCCAGTGGATAGGTGGTTTTCAAGGCTGCAGAAGACGGTGTGCGGCTCCAACGGGTTCGCAGGCCCTCAATTGGATGGCGACACTTCTCAGTCTTCAGATAGTTTAGTACACTTCGTAGCGCGAGTCCTAGACTACAGTTGCACTGTCGCATTGTTGTTAACGGCGCGAAAAGACAGCAGCAAATATGCCCTGGTTACACTTTTGTGTGCAGTGTTTGTGTGTGCGTGCAGAAAGGGCAGACAAGGCGGTGGTGCGCGCAGCCCCGCGGGCGAATACTAACTTAACTCCCCTCCTCCTCATGCGGACGCGATTGACTTCAGCTGCTGTTGCTCAGCTGAACTCCCAGAATTCTTGATGATCACTCGCTGCAATTTACGCAGCCTTGTCACTCCAATTACTAGAGACTAGAGACTGGAGAGAAACACTGCCACCTAGTCTTAACTTACTTCCATTTACCTAATCTCTCTTCTGAGTCTGCTCCCCTTTTGACTCTCCGATCTGCGTACCCCGTTCCTGTCATCATATCCCGCCCTTCCCAGTCGTTATTTCCTCTGTGCTCCACACAACCTTGAAGGCGATTGCACTTTTGAGACTCCGCCTATCTACTGGTACTTCGCTGGGTCGCATTTTCACCTGTTTTTTTGACCTTCTACTCTGTACTTTACGCTCAGCCTCGGTGGGACTCTTGCTCGCAAGCTCTGATCTCTGATTATCGTCGCACCGGTTTCTAGCTTCCTCATCCATGTCACTCCAGGTGGGCGACCCACGGTCGCGAGGCCGTTCCAAGTCCCCAGGCGGCCGTATCCGCGATCGTTCCAAATCTCGCGACAGTCGGCAGCCTCCAACCCTTGACCGCACTTATTTGTCTTCCGCTCCGGCGGACGGGAAGTTGAGGACCAGATCCAGGAGCAGAGGTGCTGCGCCAGGTGACTTTATCCGGTCTAATTATCGTTATGGCCCCTCTGATAGCCGGGATCCTTACTTAGGAATCGAGCACGGTCGAGACTACTACTACCAATCTGATTCGGGCGAAAGCAAAGGTGCAAAGCGCGACAGTAGATACTCTTCTTCCGCTCATCGCCGCGATGCGCGCTACGAGAGCTACTCGGAGAACTCGTACTCGGACTCGGAGGATGATGCGCTTGCCTACGGTGACTTCCCCGATGATGACCTGGAGCGAAGTTATTACGGCTATAAGGGTACCGGCCGCGCTGCGTCACCGCGTCATGGGGGCGCTATGATGTCCGGTGCACTCAATCCGGGTGCACCCCCGGCTGGGGCGTCATCTCGCTCTGGGGATGGCATCAAGGAGCGGGTTCCTGGTAGTCATCCTAGCTATGCCAGACCCGACCCTTTCAAATATGCTGCGCAATCTCAGCATCCTCACGCTCAACCTTCACATTACGGTGACCCTCTTGCTTCATCTACCGTACCATCTACATGGGCACCGATACCTGAGTGTGAGCGACCGGGGTTTGTACCTCCATTGCCTCAGAGGCCTAATCAAGCAATGCCTGGTGCATTCCCAGCCGGCTCTACTCAGCCTGAGATGCCTGCCGCAACCGCTGCAGCCCCAATGCCTACATACAGATATGTCGATCCAAGTTCGACACAGAACCCTTATGCGCCGCAGAATGGTCGCCCGCTGTCGGTGTCTGCTGCCAATACATACGCAGCTGGAGTGGGCTCTTCAGCCCACCAACGCTCCGCATCGAGCGATGCGGCAATCAAGCCTTCATATGCTGCCCCAACCCCGTTTCAGTATGCACAAGTTGATCCCAACGTGAAATACTCGACCAAAAGTGCCGTGCAAAATGCTACCAAGCCGGTCACGTATTCCGCGGCGCCTCAATACTCGAAGAGCGGCGGCGCACAGGCCAATGACTCGCCTCATAGTGGAGTCAAATACACGGCTGCTCCTCAACTTCCTAAAACTCCGACCAGTCGTCAGGAAAGCGGTCCGCAGTACGTGGAAATTGCACCTGGAAACCGGAATGCTGGCCGACCTCACAGTCACTCCGTATCGTCGGCCCATAATCTCACAGTTGCTGGCCCTGACCCGACTCAACGACCGGCCAGCCCGCTCCAAGAGCCGTACAAAGGGACCTATCAAAGTATATCGCCGATGCCATCACCTATTGTCATTTCGTCACGGTACGATGATGACATCTCAGACCTAGAGCTAGTGGGCACTAGTTCAGACGAGGGAAAGAGGGAACACAGACGCAAGAAGAGTAAGGACGAGAGGGAGTTGAAACCCGATCGTGTGAGACGGGAGAGTAGCCGAGTACGGCACGAACGACATGGGTCCACCGGTCCTGACGCTCTCGTCATGATAACCCCCAGCAGCAGTCGAAAACGAGTTACCTTCTACGATGCAGGTCCTGATGCTCTAGCCTTGCAACAGGCTCTATCGCACACGCGACATGTCGACAATAAGACCCTGATTAAAGTGCTGCCACACTTGACAAGCGATGAAATCCTGGATCTGCGCAAGGAGTACAAAAAGCACGTCAAAGTCCACGGAAAGGGAGTGAACCTGGCGAAGCACGTCCGACTGAATCTGGGCAACAGCGCTTTTGGCAAAGTATGCTATGCTACGGCTTTGGGACGTTGGGAGTCCGAGGCCTATTGGGCAAATTGCTACTACCAGTCAAGTACATCTCGGCGTGAACTCCTGATTGAGTCTCTCTTCGGTCGGACAAATGGCGAAATCAGTGAGATCAAAGAATGCTTTCGGGATTCACGGTACTCGGATAGCCTGGAAAAGTGTCTGAAAGCCGAACTGAAGGCAGATAAGTTCCGTTTGGCAGTCCTACTTGCTCTCGAAGAGACTCGACAGAACGAACGAGATCCACTTGATCCAGAACTTATTGAGCGAGATGTGCACGAGTTACATCGCGCTCTGGTTTCGCGCCATGGAGGTGAGACGGCGATGATCTATATCATCGTCCGGCGAAGCGATCCTCATCTTCGAGAAGTGCTACGCGCTTACGAGAAGGTCTACCAGCGCAACTTCGCTCGGGCCATGATGGAAAAGTCGCAAAATCTCGTGGTAGGTTCACTATGCCGCAGTTCAAGTTTCATTTCGCTAATTCATCTCACAGGGCGAGACACTTGCACATATATTGAACGGAGCAATCAATCGACCCATGCGTGATGCTCTCCTTCTGCACCAAGCGCTACGCGAATCACGCACGGGTAAGGAGCGGTCCGAGCTCCTGATCTCACGACTGGTCCGGCTTCACTGGGAGCCACGACACTTGGAAAAGGTCAAGAACGAGTTCCGGCAGCGGTACCGCGAGCGGCTGGAAGACGCTATTGCCGAGGAAGTATTGACAAGTAGCGGAGGTAGCGAATGGGGAGAATTCTGTATCGAGCTAGCTCGCAGCTCCAAGACTCTTGTTGGCCGCGGTTGAAAATCTGGCGTTCTCGGGAAGGTTGCTCTTTTGATTTTTCTTATTTCTTCCCGAAAGGAACAGTATATACTATTCCCCTGCTTCCAGCGTGTGACGAATGATGATTATGATGATGATAATGGTATCGATATCATTAATGTAACATGTCAAGGCGATGTTCTTTACTTATGGATACCTGGACTGGCTGATCCGTCTGTCCCCTACCCTCTCAGCAAAACCGGAGCATACTGTGCTCTCTGGCGGCAACAGCAGACACGGACATATCAACATGTTCTCTCGGAGCACGAGGGGGATATTTCTGATATTTCTGCCTGGTGGATATAGACATGGGGCGGTAGTAATGACTTATCATGATGAAACCACGATCTTCTCTGTTTGATCACACATAATGTCTACACTAACCTAAATTTCAGTGACACGTTCCTTTTGGAGACATTTCAGATATAAATAAGATATGAATGCTCAAATTCCGTGAGTCTTTCAAGATAAATATGACCGAGACGGACTCTCAACTGCCTCTGGGGTTGGAGGAGGTAGTCACCGGTCATGCATCAAGTATATCACAAGACAGACGAGACGTGAAGTTGCCGCAATATTAGGCTGAACGGAACTTCTCCGAAAGGAAAGATTTGGAAGGTGGAGAAGTGGTGGAAGAAATCTGGGCCAAGGAAGAGTCTAAATTGCTCAAAGTTGAGGAAGGATGAAAAGGAACTGGAAGAGTCTTGAGTTCAACTCAACCCAACCGAACTCTGCCGCTATCCGAGTCAAGCTGAGTTGAACTAATCCATCCTTTCCTTCCCCATTCCTCGTCTTCCGCCTATGTCCGACCATGCAGCCATCCTGGTGTTTGACAGGGTCACACTGCATCCTCCCCTGGATCTCATCTCCCTGTTCCACTTAGTGCAGCCTTCCCCCCGGTTCCTGGACGCAGGGGGAATCCACTAAAAAAAGTTGGATGAGGGGAAAACCCCCCCGGCCCCCCCCCCGAACTACTACTCTATTTCATTTCTCCTTCACATGATGCCATCACCACCTTTGGTCACAATGCCCACTGAACCGTTAAACTTTGAACTATCAGAGAGCGACTTTGGCGCATGCTGCATTATCAATGATCGGACTGACGGACGAGAGAGTCAGTCTAGTTCCGATATGCTAGCCATGCACTGAAAGTCACGGGCATCGCACTTTCTTGCGGGGGTAATTTTACCTGCAGAGAAACGGCCCTTCAGATTTACTAAACTATTGAATGCTAGTCATGTATGAACCATGTCACTTCCTGCCGTTTTCAAATTGTCGTCTCCGTTCGCTGGAGGGGGGGGGGGGGATTCCTTCTCTCCGCGTCCATCTCCAATGGTTTCTTGGGGATTCTACTTTCTACTCCACTGAAATGCACCTTATTCATTTCGCTCCAGTTCTTGCCCCCCCCTCTTCATCAAACGGACTGACATCATGTGTGACCACTTTAATCTATTGTTTATTGTTTGTTTGAACTTATGATATTGTCACTCGTTCATGTTTCCATCTGCAGAAGGTAGTCACCTGCCCCCCAAAATGCTAAGAATTGGGCTTCAGTCTGACTGTCTCTCAGCACGACTATACTCGTTCGAGCCTCAGCCCAAAGACTCACCTGGACCCAATTTTAGGCATTCCTCCATACAGCTTGATCAGTCTATGCCGGAATTGCCGATTAGCGTCTGGCCTAAGGAGGTTCTGCAGCCCCAGTTCCGCATGAAAGAGAGCGGCCGAGACCAGATGCTTTAATTAAAGCTTGCATGGTAAGTTCTGGTCACATTCAGCCATGGCTTCCATGCCAGCGAGCGTCTCCATATTTGACACGGTGAAGAAAACTGTTTGGAGATTTGGATGTGCATGGGGTGGGGGGAGAAGCACTTCTCCTAGGGACTGTGAGGTCAGACGACGGCTGAAGACATTGCATCACGCATCTCTTGGTCTTTCGCTGAAACATGCTAGGTCAATTGAGATTGACGCAATATTCAGGACGTGTCTACCTTGAATCGCATCGTCCTTCAAATACCCCCTCCTTTCCCGCTTGGTATGCTGGCTTGATCCTGTGCTCAAACGTCCTTGACATTCCAGTTCAGCATTCCGGACTCCACATTCGCCATCATCGCTGCAAAATTTAATCTGTTTTGTCATTCCCTTTTTGCTGCGCGAAGAAACAGGCGCTTTTTACTTATAAGGGAGGGCCATGCTCCTAGTCTGAGTACCTGGTGGCTAAATCACAATGACGCGGTTCATATTAGGGTTACTGGTGACGGTGTTGGTCTCCTTCGCAGGGGCTACATCCGTATTCTCTCCTGCTCGACCCCCAGCATTACCTTTGGCAGTCAAGTCACCGTATCTGAGCACTTGGCTTGCTGCGGGGAGTGACGGAGGCAATGGAGGGTATTTGGCCGGGGAATGGCCAACGTTTTGGGCGTGAGTGCTACTTTACCCTGCAACGCTGTGCAATTCTCTACAATCACCGCGTGTAATTGACTGAGACTTGATGCGAAACAGTGGACAAATCAACGGCTGGGCTGGTATGGTTCGTGTCGATGGCACCACTTACACTTGGATGGGGTTGCCAGGAACTACCACAGTCAACCAGACTTCCTATGTTTACACGTCTACAAGAAGCATCTTTACCATGAATGTGGCAGACAAAGTGCAGATGAACATCACTTTCTTATCGCCCATTACGCCAAATGATCTGAAGAGACAATCGCTCATTTTCTCTTACGTGGATGTGGAAATTGAATCGCTTGACGGCACGTCTCATGACGTGCAAATTTATGCAGATATCTCGGCCGGTAAGTAAATTTCAGAAGGGACAGTGTAGACTGGGTCTGGTGCGTTTGGTTTCGGGATAACTGACACGCTGTAGAATGGACTTCTGGAGATCGCACTGCCACTGCGACATGGGACTACGGAACTACCAGCAACAATGTCGCGTACCACAAGGTTAGCCGCCAAACCCAGCTTGCTTTCTCGGAGACGAGCGACCAAGCGGATTGGGGAGAGTGGTATTGGGCGACCGACGAGAACGAAAGCATGACCTATCAATCTGGTATAGATGTAGATGTCAGAGGGGCTTTCTCGGCAAATGGGACGTTAGGAAACTTTCAGGATGCCAACTACCGCGCAATCTCGACTAATTGGCCGGTGTTCGCGTTTTCCCACGATTTGGGATCAGTTGACTCTTCAGTTGGAGTATTGTTCTCCATTGGACTGGCTCAAACCGATGCAATGCAGTATAATGGGACTGATAAGGGTTACGCACCTCTGCCATCGCTATGGACAAGTTATTTCAGTGATGGTGTTGAAGCCGTAAGTCCTCGCTGAGCCATTGCGGATACTATCATACACTAAAAATTCACCATTAAGCTGGACTTTTTCCATAATGACTACGGAGCCTCTTCGTCTCTCTCCACAGAGCTAGATGACAAGATTGCGGCCGACTCTCTAGCAGCAGCTGGTCAGGACTATCTTACAATCACTTCGCTCACTGTTCGGCAAGCATTTGGTGCAACACAACTGTGTGGAACAGTCGCAGATCCTTATCTTTTCATGAAGGAGATCTCTTCCGACGGGAACATCAACACTGTTGATGTCATATTCCCAGCACATCCGATATTCCTATACACCAACCCAGAGCTTCTTGACCTCCTACTGAAGCCCCTTTATGAGTTTCAGGAATCTGGGAAGTATCCCAACTCTTATGCAATGCATGATATCGGAAGTAATTATCCCAATGCTACTGGCCATGCAGATGGTAAGGATGAGGCGATGCCACTGGAAGAGTGCGGAAACATGGTTATCATGTCTCTGGCATACGCTCAAAGAGCCGGCAATACGTCCTACCTTCAAGCGCATTACGAGATGCTGAATGTATGGACAAGCTATCTGATCGAAGATGCGCTTTACCCGTCCAACCAGATTTCCACTGACGACTTCGCTGGAAGTCTAGCGTGCGTTTTCCGTGACTCGTTTGCAAACACATGCTGACTCATTCTATAGCAACCAGACAAACTTGGCTTTGAAAGGAATCATTGGCATTGAGGCGATGGCCACCATTAGCAAGCAAACCGCTCACTCTTCTGATGCTTCGAACTACACAACAATCTCCCATCGATATATCCGGCAGTGGGAGAAGATTGGCATTGCACACAATGCACACCCTGCCCATACAACGTTGTCATATGGCGCAAACAACTCCCATGGTGCGTGGGGTCGGATTTTCACTCTTATATAATTGAGTTACTGACAATTCGAACTAATAGGTCTCTTGTACAACCTCTACGCCGACCGCGAGCTGGGACTGGACTTGGTACCCAAGTCAGTATACGAAATGCAAAGCGCATTCTACCCGACGGTGCAAAATAAGTATGGAGTACCGTTGGACACGCGACACACATATACCAAGGGTGAGGCAACTCGAATATCATATGTTGATATCCTTCTAAAGCATCATACAGGTGACTGGGAGCTGTTCGCTGCCGCCGTCGCATCCACCAGCACGAGGGACATGTTCATCCAGCTTCTTGCGAACTGGATCAATGTTACTCCAACCAATCGGGCGCTTACGGATCTCTATGATACCACCACTGGGAAGTAAGCATCCAGCACTCTCTGTCTTTTCAGAACCATTCCGGCTAACATTTGTAGCTATCCATCGATCACCTTCATCGCCCGACCCGTTGTGGGCGGCGCCTTCGCCCTCCTACTCCTCAATCAAGGCAATTGAATTACTTACCGTTATATATACCCATCTATTCTTGGTCTGCGCAACTGACCTGTTCTGCTCAAAGCCTTCTTTGGTTCCCTGGAGCGGACCAACCTGTTTTGTTCATTCGCTCAGATGTGCCGGTCACTCGCTATGCATTTATCTTTGGAACCGCTTTATTGCTACCAGACCGTTGTGTGTATCTTTAGGCCAAGTCTATGTTTTCGATTATCAGCCTGGTGGTGCATTCGGAGGCTATGACACGCAGAGTATATACGTTCCCTCGCCTGGGCTGTTGCAGGGCTGCAAATATTACTTGGTGATCGCATGTGCTTGGATTCTATCTGGTTGTTGTCTGATACGAGAATTAGTCATCTTGGCTGTAGAGAAGCCGACTTTCATCACCCGATCCTTGGATAATCCATGGTGTAGTCATAATGCATTGCAAGCGTTGCATGGACGTGTCAACGACCCCGGCTAGAGGGACACTGTCGTCTACCATCACCCAAGCTTTTCTTTCCTGTGATACTGACATAGCCTTACTGGACTAATTCCGAGCCATTTTACGGAGCCGAAACCAGGGTCTAGCATATACTATTTTCCTCGCGCTAGCACGGGGGTACCTGTCTCTTGCTTCACCATCACAATTCAAGCGAGACCTCATCCGGACTACCTTCCCAAGCATCAAAAGAACGAATGAGATCTGTATGATGGTGATCAACGAGTTAGCTTATCATTTCATATATGCGAATTTAGACACCAAGAGGTCTGACGGTTTACGTTGAGGGGGAGAAGGGATGAAACAACAACGTCCCAGGGCATACCATAGTACAACATGATGGCCTCCAAATGGGCGTCGATGCCCACGCGCTCGTCGACGGTGTGGATATTGACGGCCCGGCCGGTGCGGGAGGGACTCCACCGGTAGATGTTCCGGGTGAGGGGCCAGTAGAACCGGGTGTCGGTGTTGCCGGTCATGATGTCGCCGCTGACGACGACGGTCTTGCCCTGGAGGACGGGGACGGACTCCAAGACGGCGCGGGTGACGCCGGAGAACCGGGCCCAGACGGGGTCGGTGCGGAGGTCGGTCGGGCTGACGGGGGCCGGGTCGAGGGCGCCGCTGAGGGTGGTGAGGGTCAGGTGGTTGTTGAGGGAGGTGTCGACCTGGTTGTCGGCGGGGAACGCGGTCACGCTCAGGTTGTACTTGCGGGCGATCGGGCCGATGATGTCGACGGCGCGGCGCTGGATCTCCTGCGGGGTCTGGTGCAGGGCCACGCGGTAGTTGACCAGCGCGGAGATCTTCTCGGGGAGAGCGTTGGACTTGACGCCGCCCGCGACGAGGTCGGCCGCCTGCGAGGTCTGGAGGATGAAGCGGAACTTGTCGCCACGGGAGTCCGCCAGCTTCTCGGCTAGGGAGACGTGGTCCGAGGAGCGGAGAGCCGAGGCCAGCCATGGCTCGACCTGCGCGGGCGAGTGGCGCACCTGGCACTCGAGTTTCTGCCGGGATGGGTGCCGCTCGTCCAGCACGGGGATGAAGAGGTCCTGTCGCTCGAGCGAGTAGATGATCTCGGAGATGATGCCGATGCCCGTGTGAGGCGGGGGCACGGAGCTGTGGCCGCCGGGTACGGCGAGGGAGAGCACGATGTCGATGCTGCCCTTCTCGCCGACGCCGGGGAGCGCGTAGATGACTCCATCATCGTCGTCGCTGGCGCTCGCTAGCTTGCTGTTGTCGTTGTTGTCGCTGAAGGTTTCCAGACCCATGCCGCCTTCGTCGAGGATGAATTCGAAGCTATCGGGACCGTACTTCTTCTGCAGGAAATCCGAGATATTCCCGGCGCCGAGGAAGCCATGGGACTCTTCGTCGAAGCCAAAGGCAAAGAGAACGCTGCGTGTGGGCTGCCAGTCTTGGGACAGCAGGTCCTCCACGGCCGACAGAAGACCGATCAGGACGTTCTTGCAGTCGCTGGCACCACGGCCCCAGAGCCATTCGCCGTCGAAGTGGCCGGCAAATGGAGGGTAGGTCCAGTCGGCAGCGTCGTTGATTGGCACGACATCCTGATGAGCCAGGAAGAGGATCGGCTTGAGGCTGTCGTCGGTGCCATTGAGGGAGTAGACTAGTCCCAGGCGGTTTACGTGATCTACACGAGCGTAGGAGTGGCTGCGGCGAACGGTTGTTAGGAGACACTGGTGGGCGAAGGTGAATCCCCACTTACAGGAGAGGAAACAGCGTTTGCAAGAGCTCGTGGAAGTCAAGGAATGGAGCAAATTTCTCATCGTAGGGGTCTTTCATGTAATCATCAATCGCGGTAGGGACTTGAACTGCTCGCGACAGACGGTCGACCTGTCGTGACTTCACCGCATCGTCGGTAACAAACTTGACCGATGAGAAGAAGCCGTCATCCGGGGCTTCGATTTTAGGTGCCAATGGGCAAAGATCGCTACTTTCGCCGGAGGGCCAGGAATTGAGGAGCTGTTGCACCGAAGGAACGCTGAGAGACGCAACGGAAGGGGCTAGCAGCCCTACAATGACAGGTAGTAGCTGATACATGGGCACTGGTTCGGATACAGGAGAGCAGCACTCGCAGGGAAGAAGAACAATCCCATTTTCAGGGATTATGGATCCATTATAAATGAGGGGAAGTAGCTTAAGCCACAACGCAATGGATTGAGTTATCTTATCGCCGGGTTGCGCAATCAAGGCGTCGATGGCAGCCCCCTCATTGTATCTGCCGGCGCGATAAGTCGGCTATCGGCTAAGGCGGATTTGGCCGCGCCAGGATTGCCTGAGAGGGCAAGTCTTTCCAGAGACTAGGAAGCATTTCATGCAAAGCGATAGCAACCGAAGGTTTGGTTGCATTCGAAGGCATATTATGAGTGGCGGTGAGGTACTTTAGAGCCACTATTCCTGCGGGGTAGAATCTTGAAATCGGCGATAAGGAGGACTGACAGTCTCACGCATCGCAGGAAGCAGATTGCTAGTCATTGTCTCTTGTTGATTTGCCAAAACAACCACTTTGAGGTTAGCTCTGATGAACTTTTGCTGCAGGTTGAGTGGATAGTGGGATCAGCTGCTGTTTCAGTTGACTCCGTGCTTAGTGAAGCAGGAGTTGCAGTTTGGTCTTGTTGGTCTGCAAACCAGACCAAAGCCGTCTACTGACAGCATGAAGGGCAGCAGCGATGGCTTTTTTAACTTTCGATGATGACGATGGAAGCCGAGGCTAAAATGTCAGTGCATCATTGTGGCGCTGTCAAGCTTGTGAGGATCGACAGGAGTAGCACAACATTAGAATCTGCATGAGCAACAGCCAGCCTTGACGGAGAAAAAAGGGTTGATTGCATGGTGTGGGTAGGTTGTGATGATGAGTGATGAATGATATGCCGATTGACGAAGGAAGGTTGGTAAGTCGTAACTGGAACTTGAAGTCAGAGAAAGATGCCCAGACAGGAAGGACGTAAAGGACGATAGTGGTCTCGTGACTTGGCCGTCCTCCTTTCTTTTTCTCCTTCTTCTCCCCCCCTTCCACCCTACGGATACTTACGGACACTTACTTCTTTATCTCACTTGAAACTTTTTGGTCCTTTGAATCCTTGATGTTTTCCTGCCCAACGACTCATCTAACATGCTTCAGCTTAAGCTTCCATGGAACCGACATTCTGTCGCGTTGATCATTGAGTGATGAAACGGGGATCAGGAACATCCCCATTTTGTGCCATTCTGGTCAGCTAATAAGAATCCACTCTGGGATCCATCATGGGTTCGCCTCCCCACAAATCCAACCAACTGACAATCGCTAGTCATCGCGTGGTGGTCTCAGAAACCAATAGCGCGTTGATCCCTACATCACTCGTTCAAACCTTTCTGAGAGGAGTCAGAGGACAAATGCTGAAACACCAGCCTTAGTTGGCTCAACACAGCAAGGGATCGTCCGAAACGCTGCCGGCGCGGAGCCGACGATCGCTTAACGAACCATTATGGAATCCGGACAGAAGAGAGGCGTTCGTACGCGCGATCATCAGATCGGCATTTCTGCTGGGTTTCAACCGCCGATTTTTGCATGCTGCCCCAAGGGGTTGGTTCGCCATGGGAAAGTGTGTATCGTCGGTTGGTTCGTCTCCATCCGCTGGTATATTAAAGATGGATCATATTTAGGTTGGCTCCGCCCATGAAAATTGGAACCTTTCCTGTCATCCATATCATTCTTTTGCCATCTGTTTCTTGTTTCTGCCTCCTGTCAAGCGCATATCCACTCTTTGATTCAGAGTTTTCTTCCCAATTCCAAATCGCATACACGTTCTTTACCCAGCCTTCGTTCAGATTCTACACCATCAACCGACAAAATGATTCGGACGAGCATCCGCAACCTCGCGATCCTGTCTCTCGCCTCCCTCTCGTCTGCCTCTTCTTTTGTGGGCTGCTATAGTGAACCCGGCGAGCTAGTTCTCGCGGGATCCTATCAATTCCAATCCATCGGATACTGCCAACAAACATGCGACAAGCGCAATCAGACTGTATACGCTCTGCACGACGGGAATCAATGCTACTGCGGCGATGCATTGCCATCTTCTGAATCTGAGGTGCCAGCTGCACGATGCAACACGCCTTGTGCTGGGTTCCCCTCTGATACTTGTATGTCTCCTCCATTTTATCTATCACTTGCACAACAGCTAATCATGTCCACACAGGCGGCGGCTCTGACACCTGGAGTGTCAGCTCCGATTCCATCAACGTCAAACGCGATGATGCCGGCTCTGTCATCGTGACCGCACCGGACACGCCGGACTCTGCGGCAAACATCCAAGTCAACCCCACCTTGGTCGAGACTGGCATTGCGCTCGCCAGCAGTGTCGTCAGTGACGCGGGAGGCAGCGCCAAGACATCTATTCCCAGCGTCATCTTGACTGCCCCAACCATGACTGCTGCGCAGCAACAGCAGCAGGTGGGCTCGGCAACCGCTACTGCCGCGTCGATCGTGATTGTTGCGTCGAATACTCCATCTTCTTCGGCCGCTGTTGCCTCGTCAAGCGCATCTGCAAGCCCCTCGGCCAGCGTAGGCGCTGCTGCTGTCTTGGACGCGGGTGCAGGGCACGGGTCGCTGGTCGGTGGCTTGCTGGTCTCGATACTTGCAACCTTGCTTCATTAGATACATTTCGCATGGTCGGCAGACGGATGGCAGATGGTACTCACTTCAGTGTATAGCTTTTACAATACCCTTGCTTGACATTCGAGAAGAACCGCAGGTCGGTTCGCATGTACTTACTATCGCTACCAGGGGGTCATTGCGATGCTCACTGCAGTCGCCCATGTAATTAACAGAAAATATATAAAAATAGGAAAATACAAAAATAGAAGCTGGAGGGGAAGGATCCTTCCATAATCATATGCTCGCTCGGTCAAGGTGAGCGACCGTCAAATGCTAGCATCACTAATCTGAAAGCAAGTTCTATCAATTTGATCAACAAGAGGTAAGCTAGTATAGTACTACCTGGTGAGAATGCGCATCATGGACCCGAGGAAAGCCACTGATTACAAATATGGTGGCTAAGTTGGTAGATTTGGCAGGAGGGTTAATAGTGCATTCAGCCCGAAGTATAGTGGGGGTACGCATCGATGGAGCATTAATGCGGTCACACCACTGCATCTATTCATAGGTCCTAACTATAGTACTATGTACCTGATGCCGATGCAACCCACTAATCAAGCATCAGCAACCGGGACCCTTCCCCACCAGAACCAAGAATCAGACAATGTCAAGTTTCCTCACGCCGCACAGAAAACCAAGCTTCGCCATGGAACGGTAGCAGTTTGTAGTAAACCTCCGCGACGAAGCCGCCTGGCCCCCTCGGCCTCCCCCAAACATGACCAATAAAGCGAGCCAAGATACGAGGACACAGTGGAGTAGACCGATTTCAGGGCAGACTTTACCGCTGAGAATAGAAAAATCAGGCGTCCCAGACAGCTGGATTCCCGCTCCATCCGGTGGGAAGAATAATCCACCAGGGTCTTGTCTGGTGGTGTGGAGGCTGAAGGACGGACCCTATAGTTACTTGCACTATACCAAACGTAACATACTCTGATATCGACAGCAGTATAAGAACCATGCTCTGCTCTAGCTCAAGGACAGCAACACAATCCCCCAAAACATCTGCTCACACAGCACAGCACACCACACCACACCACACCACAGCACACCACACCACACTCCACTCCCCCAACATCCATCCAGCAACAAAACAAACCCAACACGAAAATGTCGTGCAACCTCCTCACCAACCCCTCCTTCGAAACCGGCACCCTATCACCGTGGTTCACCACCGTCCCCAACGTGAACATCGCCACCATCACGAACGCGACCGCCGCCTACGATGGGAATTATTACCTGTAGGTCTGCCCTTTTCCACCTGCCCCCTGCCTCCCTACCCCCCATCCCCAATCCCCAATCCCCCATCCCCCATCCCTATCACATGCACCTACTGCACAGCACTAAAGCAGAGAGGGACCAGCGACCTCAAAACGGACTACGGCAACCGCGGGCACTCGATCGCGCAGACGGTGAGGGGCCTCCAGCGCGGCACGGTGTACGACTTCCGGGCGCAGATCCAGATCCCGGGCGCCTCGTCGGGGGTGGAGTACTGTTTCGTGGACGCGTATATCGGTGGGAACGCGACGACGGGGCTCATTGTCTCGCAGCTGCTGGAGCCCTCGGGGGAGGGGTGGACGACGGTGCGGGGGTCGTATCAGCGGCGGGGGCGGCGGGCGGAGGATGTGTTGACGGTGACGGGGTCGTGTACGTCGCCGGGCAGTTCGTATGTGTGGGATGTGTTGGTGGATGAGGTGGTTTTGGAGGCGGTGGGGGGGTGTGTTTGATTGAGATGGTGATGGTGTCACTGGTTGTTGGGCCGTCGGGGTGGGTTGTGGGTGGTGGTGATGGGCTGGGCTTGGGGTTTGGGGAGGGAGGGATGAGGGTGTACTGTACTGGGGATTTAGTTGAGGGTATGTTCTGCATGTTTGGATGTTTGGACATAGGATTTAATGCGATGGATTATAACTATCTGCTGCTGCAGTGGTGCAATGGACTAGTTATGCGAGAGAGTTACGGAGAGAAGGATCATGCCAATTGGGAAGGAATACAAAGGAGCTGAGCCCTGAGCCTCCTTGAGATGATTGCACGGTGCAGACATAGGAATTCAAGGCCTGCCAGGTATAACTTAATCGGTACTGCACAGTCTGCATGCAGACACAACAAAATACCAAACCCACCCCTCCTCCCCAAAACAACCCCAATCCCACCCTCGAGCGAGTCCAATTCTAACCCTTATCTCAACACCCGAACCACTACCCCCAATATCAACCCCATACAAACAAAGACACACAATTGGAAACACCCCTGTCCCACATACTGACCTGTACACTCACGGCATATTGCCGGGCCTACAGCACGGGATGTGATCTACTCGGATAGGGGGGGCTTTTGGATCGGGGGCAGAAGGATACCAGTAGTCGCCTGAAGGCAGAGCCACCGGATGAGTGACCACCTCGTTAGAGGGCACTACCTCAGAGGACTACTCCATCCACCTACAACCACAGCCTCAGCAGCGAGATCGAATGACACCAACGCTGCAACTTGCGTTTCTGACTGGCGTGGTACGTTTGTCCATCAGTATTGTCCTCACAATATGCTCCCTGCTGTGTGGAAACTACTACAGTAGTCATAGATTAGAAGACATATTGGTATGCGCGCTACCATACAAGGCCCGAAAGAAGATTAGAAAGATATAGTCTCCAATACCCAAAAGGCTAGTCGCATTCCGACCTTGACCAACCCTACTGGATCGCGCACCGCAGTAACAAGACCCGAGAAGAATGGAGACACCGAAAGGGTCCCAGGAATAAATCATAAATCATAATCCACACGGCCAGATGACTGCACAGGCCACTCCAATGGCCGCAACATCTCAACGGCTCAATGTGATTCAAGCCAAAGTCCTACCGCTGCTTTCTTTGATCAAAAACTGATGCACTGGCGGTGACGCCCTCCCAGCCAGGGGGAAGTGGTATGCCATTCCTGTGCGCCATTAGCCCATAAACATTAACAAGCGACTGAGTGGTTTCGCGTACTTTATGTGGTAATTCTTGATATTCCGTGCTCTGTCTTTGACCTGCCCCTCATCTTTGTCAGTAAACCTTTTTTCACCTGGCTGCAGAGGCTCGATTGCGTCATGTTTTCTGATTTTTTTCCAGTCGAAATGGGTGCCCCTTAGACAGTCCTGTCCATGCTCATCAATAAGCCTCTTTAGTCGTTTTGATTGCCCAGGCTCCCAGCGCACCGTAGGCCGCCGACCTGGTTTATTTTTCTGCGTGGAAGGGGCCGAGGCGGATGGTGGATTTGGTGAGACCGATTGAGCGGATCGAGTCGACCTTCTAAGTGGACTAGAGTGTATCTCCTGAGCACGATTGCTCGAGCGCTCCGTCGCATTTTCTGTTTGATTTTCTCGACGGGCACGTTTGCTGCGTGGCTGGATCGGCTTTCTGGCTCGTTGGCGCTCTACGGATACCTCGCGGTCGTCGTGCTCGAACTCAGCATCGCTTTCAGGAATCTCATCGGATTCTCGCCCACGCTTGCGGGATGTCTCGTTGCGCCGACGCTCGACGCTTCGAGGATCCAGTCCCTGGCTGATGGGGGACACACGTGCGGCATTAGTCTGTCGGTCAATAAACATGACACGTGAGTCGGGAGGCGCAGCCGTAGACCGTGGGATTTCTTCGTGAGACACGTTTGATACCTGACTGACATCATTATTCGTGTCTTTTCCTTGACCGTGCCTAGATTGCTGCAACGCCTCCTCCCGAAGGGACGATGGACGGGAGCTGCGAACAAACGAGGGACTATGAGACCTCTCCAATTGAGACTCCCCAGGCTCACCAATGTCTAATTGGCCATCGGTCACCTCGATTTCGACCTCGTCTTGAACAAATGTAGACGTCATATCGGGCGATGCTGGGATTTCGGACGGTTCCTCAGGGGCCGGTTCCCGTGTGTTTGCCCTCGGGCGCTCTACCTGGCGATTTTCAGAGCTCTTTTCTGAGGTGAACTGCTGCCTCGCGGAACGGTTTGTTGGCTGGAGAGGCTCCGTCTGCCGGGGAGTTCCGGGATTTTTGGGTGCAGCGCTGAGCTGCAGTTCTCGCTGCCGCAATCGATCCATGGCGGTTGCATTCAGAAACACTCTTCAGGACGTTAGAACAAGGACAACACAAACAGCAGAAGGAAGACTCACGGCTTGGATTTGAGGGACTTCCTCCGTTCTCCATCGACCGACGGAGGCTTCTTGAATGAGTTTGGCGGAATGTTGTTGCTAGCCCGGGTCGTTTCGACAGTATTACTGACACTTTTCTCCGGTCTAGTAGTGACAGGCACGGGCTCTGCGCGTGTCGAAGACCTAGCAGGTTCAGCAGGGTTTGGGGTAGCTCTTTCCGGCGCTCTGGCTTGCTGTTCAACGCGCAGCGTATCGGAGCCATTCACACCTTCAGCCTGCTCCATACTTCCAGACCGTGGTGTAGGCAGCTCCGGCTGCAATTGTCTCTGAACCTCTGGGCTCACGAGAGTCCGACTAAGATCGTGCTCGACAGGAGATCCAGTAGTCCTCTGCAGGGATCTTGCAGACGGTCTAACAGGAGATTCTAACTGCATTGATCTGCGGGCCTCGGGACTTGCGGACTCCCCCGACTCCCAATGAGGATTTCTGTCCACCGGTTGAGTTTCGGGTATAGTATGGTACTCATTCCTAAGGCTGGAAGGAGTGGCACTATACCGCGTACTTCGTGCCGAGACCACACTGCCAGGGATATTTCGCGGGCCATTTCGAGCCAGTGAGGGCGTAACGACAGCATATCTCGATGTCGTGGCAGTCCCTGGAATAGACTGCGTCGGATGCCGGGCAGTTGACGGCGTTCCGGAGTTTCGCATCCTAGGGGTCGAAGAAAATGTGCTGCCCAGACTATAGCGCGTCTTAGGTCTGGCAAAGAACGCCTTTTTAACATCCTTATAAGTTTGTAATGGTCGTCGCATATCGGCATTGATCTCGTCGGTCCGTTTACAGACCCATTGGGCAGCGCGTAGGACGAACTTCCGCCATCCGTAGTTTTTCTTGAGCCCCTCAATGTCGATGATGTCTTCCACCAAGCAAAGAGCCTCCATTTCCTGGTAGCGATACGCCACCTCAGCTGCAAGCCCTGGTGGAATTTCTCCGTTAGGACCCCTCAGCGCCTCAGTTTCGAAGCCTCGGAGAACTAGACCCTCTTCATTCGCCAGCTCAATGCAGAAGCCCTCTTCCAGCACTCTGGAAGGCTCAAAATCCGGATCATTCTGATACTTCTCCTCCAGCTGCATGATCGTGTACTGGGTACGCAGTTCCAGAGCGAGATCAAAGGTCTCCTTTTCCAACAGACTATCACCCGCAGATCTTCTCTGGCCCGCTGGTACGAGCCTGGTTGTGAAAGGCAAAGGAAATATGCTGTCAAGAATCCGGATCGCCTGCTTTAGAGATGAAGTTGATTCGGGTTCGCACAGAAGTACCTCGAGCACAAACCGCGCACAATTAGCTTTTTGCAAGGCTGGGGCTGGATCCCACTGGCCCTCAAGCTCATGGAGCTTCTCAGCCACTGTTGCCGATGATTTGAAAATGTCATCAACAAGCTCTACGTCAATGTACGGCTGACTTCCGAAGTACCTAGCTTCCTCTCTGAGGTTGGACGTCTGTCGAGCCAGCCGCCAGCTTTCCAAACTTTGGGGATCATTCAGCTTCTGAAGCAATTTGGTAAACTCGAGCAATTCGAAAGGGCTGGGCACCGAGAACTCGAGCATATCCTCGGCCGCATCCCATAACTTGGGGAAAGCCTCAATCATCTTTCCCGGGTCAAGGTCCAAGTCCGGCTCCGAGGGTAAGATAGTGGTCCCGGAGATATTGATCTCATCATCTGGTGTTTCAGGGATGACCTGATCCTGAGTTTCAGGTCGCGAAGCCATCGGCTTCAGAGGCGACGACTTTTGAGGGGATTCCTCGAGGACAACAGCAAGGGCTGACAAAGCGAAAAAAACAGTGAGCTTAAGGGTCACACAGGAGGGTTGGGACAGGCCCAAGGCAGAACAAAGGAGAACCGGCATGAATACGACAAACAAAGACAACCGACCATCCCACACAAACAACAACAACAACCACCACACACCCTCCACATTGATATACAGAGTAAGGTGAAGGGAAATGGAAAATAAAGCCATTCACTCACCGGTTGCATGCCCCTTCTTGCCTGAGGTAGCCGCAGCAGCATCATCATCATCATCATCATCATCATCATCATCATTATCCAAATGATGATCAGCGTCGTCCTCATCATCAAGTAGCGGTCGACGACGATGCCCCAGCTCCCGACTCTGACTCCTGGTCACTCTCCGGGTCACGGGACTTGTTGTTTTCCTGAGAACTTGACCAAAAGCACCGGAACTCAAGCCATATCCATTCAACCCTTCCTTCATCAGCGGCAGGGATGAAGAATATGATGGGGTGGAAGGTGGTCCTTCCACCTGGCGCGACCGCGACCGCGCCATAGATATCGAACCCAAAACAATGACCACAACACACAGTGAGAAGAATCCCTTGTAAACAGGAAGGCGGTCAGGCGGGACGGGAAGATGTAAGTGGTATTCCCTACTAAACCCCCCTTGCAGCGAAAGGAAGTAGAAAACTGAGATGCAACAAGAGTGTTTCCCACCAGCACTGATGGTTGTTGTTGTGATGAAGAGAAGTGGTCGATGGCTGGAGCGGAGAAATGGAAAGAACTGAATTGTGCCAAACGCTTAGGGGACAGACTTGGGGTAAGCGGTTGCACTAAGTAGGGTATGAGATTATGTAAGTGACTTACGTCAGTGGCAGAACGCAGGCGGTGAGTAAAACCCTAATGTAAACCCTTATGTTGGAACTTAGAACTGCCGGCCTTTGGACAATAATTCCCTTTTGGGAAAGACAGTGTTGCCTGCCCAGTGGAAGTGATGGAAAGCTATCGCATGAAGTGAGATGCGTCTCTCTATAAACACTGTGTAAATCTCTACAGATGCAGCTTGCTCTGCAAGCCAGACCACTGAGAGAAGCAACGTCGACAGCCCTGGTTCTGAATCAGGGGCAATGAAACCAAGCACACTTCACCCTGTTTTTACTCGGCCCCGGGGGATTCTGGAGGCTGTGAAAGAGTCCAATAGTATAGCCCAGCCTCTCTAGTGCTACAACCTGGACATTGAAGGAATTCCTGTTTACAAATTCTGCACAACAGAAGACATAGCCCAGCAACAGCTGGAGTCGTGGGCGTGTTCATCCGTGCAATCGCCCGCCTTATAGGGAGACTCAGCCTTCTATAACTTGACACTATGAGTTTTCCCAGATAAACGGAGAATATTAGAGCATGGACTAGTATCTACAGCACCAGTCTACCAAGAATCAAAACAATCCTGTTTTTAGATTTTGAGCAATTGCGTCGCGTTTAAGAATTATAGGTTTGATTTCGGCCGCGTCCAACCGTGCAATATCTAATATCCTCGAAGACTCAGCCGCAACTAATCTCAGTCCATGAGTTTTTCTGAAACTATAAAGGGCACTAGAATATATTTCAGAGCCTAAAGCACTGTTTTATCAGGAATCAAAGCAATCCTGTTTTTAGTTATCGAGTAATTGCGTCGCGTTTAAGAGTCAGAGGTTTGATTTCGGCCGCGTCCAACCGTGCAATACGCAGTATTCTAGGAGACTCAGCCGCAAATAATTTCAGCCCATGAGTTTTCCTGAAATCATGAAGACCATTGGGACATATTCCAGAGCCTAAAGCACTGTTCTACCAAGGATCAAAAAATTCCTGTTTTTTGTTTTCGAGCAATTGCGTCGTGAATAACAACTGCAAGTTTTGTTTCAGCCGCGTCTGCCCGTGCAACACCCAGCATCATAGACGACTCAGTCTCAAATAACTTCAACCCACAAGATTTCCTGAACATACAGAGGGTGGTGGTGAGGTGTACATTAGAGCCTACAGTACTACCTTACCAAAAGCTACAAAAATCCCATTTTTAGTCCTTAAGAAATTGTGCCTTTTCGAATACTTGTCAATTCGGCTCAAGTATAAAATTGAGCCAGGCGATTCCCGCCGCATGCCCCCATTCTAACTATGTTCATTCATTGCTTTCCAACGACCCTCACACGAAGCCAGTGAGACCTTATCATCACGGAGGCTAAATTCAGAATGAAGTAGAGGAACTACTGAAGGAGATCAGGTGAGAAGTTATGAGTGAACTGTTCTGGAACAGACTACGCAGTACTCGAGGCAGAATTACTCAGCTGAGTTGTGTAGCAGAGGAAGAACTGCCACAAAGTCTAATACAAAGCCATACGACGACGGGACGAACTGAAGGACATCGAATCGTCAGCCACTGAACTCAGATAAGAGAACCAAGTTGTGGCCAGCCGGCCAACAGACAAAGAGGGAATTGCTGGTAGAGCAAGATGAGATTGAAATGCAACTCATTCTAAATCCAGGTAAATTCAGCCAATACCAGCTCCCATAAATCAACGCCGTAGATGCCATCCACCTTAAGATGGATTTCGACAGACATCATCTTTTATCAAAACATGCCAGACAGGCTAAGAGAATACATGCATGCATTATCAAGTATATGCGTATCAAGGGACCCAGCGTGCCATAAGCAGCAAGGCTCAAAGGGAAGGAAGGAAGAGGAAGGATCTTAGTAGAGCGCTTCGATGAGATAGATGACGCCAAAAACCAAGAACGCAGTAGCACCGCCCAGGGTGACTGTTGACACGTTAGCATTCTGCCCGTACCGACAGAACAAAAGAGACAAAAAAACTTACCAACACGCATGCTGACCTTGCCAGCAATGGCACTTCCTCCAATCACTGCCGCAGCAGTGCAGAGTCCATGGCCGGTGATAGCGCCGACGGTGACCCACCAGTAGTCCTGACCCGCAGCCATGGCGATTGTGGCGATCTGGCTACGGTCGCCCCATTCACCCAAAAAGGTCATCACAAAGGTTTGCACCCAGGCGGGGCTGAGAAGAAGCGAGAATAGATTGTTCATGCCATTGAGAGCATCGCCCCAGCGATTGGGGGAAGGTGACGATCCACGCGAGGAAGAAGATGAGACACTCTCAGGAGGCGAAGGGAGGCGGTTGCCAGATGAACGGGACTTGCGCCGGCCCACGCGACCGGCCTCCAAGGCGTGAGGAGTCACGGAAGAGCGACGACGGTTCATGCGCATCTGTTGCTGTTCTTTCTCTTCCAGTTCCATCTCAACCTCCTTCATTTCCTCGCCGACACCCTCATCGGGAGACATCTCGCGGCCCTCTTTCAACATCTTCAGCCCGAACACGAAGAACAGGACCGCTGCCAGAAGCTTAGTAAGAGACTTAGGAATCAACGAGGGCACGGCGTGACCCAGGACAGCGGAAAGGACAGTCATGATCATCAGCGCGCCGAATGCCGCGGAGAAAACGAGCAGGCGCGGGTGACGCATCGCCATGAGGGCGGCCACCAAGAATGTCTTATCGCCAATCTCCGAAACCACGATCATGGTAAACGAGAACAGCAGCGAATGGAACGCGGTTTCCTCCTGAATGTCTCCGGATTGTGGTTGCAGGTGGCCATCCTTATCCAGACCGAGCGGGCTCTCTTTCACCGTTGCGGGGGACTTGGGAGGTGGGATGTCATGGGGCTTCTCAGGCAAGTCGGCGGGTTTCTTGGATCGATGTTAGCGCTTGCCCCTTTTCCATTAAGGATCATACCAGCGTCCCCGCTTACCTCGAGTCGACCCAGGCTTGAATCCGCAGTAAAGCTCTTGGGGTCCTTGGCCTCAGTGGCCTCAATCTGCGTGGGCAGCTTCTGCTGCTCGCTGTGCGGCAACGGCGGAGCTTCCTTAGGACTATCCGGCGTCTTCTCGCCGGGAAACGGATTCTCCCTCATCTTCTCCGTGACGCCGCCCTCTGTCCCTCGAGTTCCTTCTTTTGGACCCGTCCGATGAGGGTCGTCCATCACGCCGTCATTTGAATACGGGATCGGCTTGCCGTCAGGCCCAAATTGTTCTGCCGCTTTGTAATCGGCCACGGTGACGTCGTCCATTGAAACGCCCGAGCCTGACTTTTTGCGATCCCGCTCGGCGCTTGTTTCCACCCAAGGACCGGCGTGAGGCCGGCCATCCTTGCCGTCAATGGGGGCGTCCAGCGTCCCTTTCGAGGCAGTTTTGGAAGCAGCGAGTGCATCTGTATCAACAGCGTTGGCAGTGGATGCATCCTGCAGGCTCCCACTGACTGTTGTTGAATCGGCGACGGCGACTGAGAGTGCGGGGAGAAGAAGAAGAAGCGAAGATAGATGGTGGACCTTCATGATGCAAAACGTCGGTCGCGAAAGAGATGTCGGCTGAAAAAAACTAGTGATACGATGACCGCAGCTAGAGTTGAGCACGCATTAAGCGATTCGGCCGTGAAATAAGGATCAAATCTAAAGACAGTGGTTGGTTGCTCAAGCCACGAGAGCAACTCTGACGCGGGAGTGAGAAGGAACGCGAATGAGGCAATCGGTAATACTGAAATCGAACGGCGATCCCGGTAGATGGCGTCAATCCAACAACAAGAGATTAAATCAAAGAGAGCACGAGATAAAGAAAGAAGGAAGAAGGAAGAGACCGAGGGGGTGGGATGCAGGAGATTCAAAAGAGGAGCGAGAACGAAAGACCCGATGGAGCCTGGGCTGGCCGTGTTTCCACACCGGCCGCAAAGGGGCAACGCCGCCTCCACATCACGTGGTGGCTGGCCGCTTGCGGGCGGGTATCTTCAATGTTAGGTTGCCAAATTTCCTGCCTCAGGACGGTAGCGTCTGACAAACGCCCCGCCATGATAGGAGGATAGGAAGATACAACAATACAATATACAGACATCTATGCAAGGCTGGATCCGGTACGGAGTAGTACCTACATCTACCTGCCCCATCATTCAGGGGATACAACAAAGGATTTTGGCAGCGTGAACAAATATTTATAGCAACTGCCGACTCCAGCAAAATCGTTGTACTGTAGACAAAGCCCCGGTCATCAAGCCGTCGTGGTTCGTGGTTATACTATGAGTACAGTACATACATACATTCCAATATCCACCTCTCTCATCATCGGTAGATGATCTCCATGTAGCAGTAAATCAATACATATATTATATAAGACCTGTCCTGAAATCCAATCAGAACCTTTTTCGGACCCCAATTTCAAAATAATAGACCAATCCGAACCGTAGCATCGCAATCATGCGAGCCAAAGATGAACGCCAGCCGAAGAAAAACGCCAGATTCCTGATAAGGGTATCATTCATGCCTCATATCCGTGTACGGAGTAATCCCAACACAGGATGATTGGAAACAAAATCAAGAAAATTCCCAAAGACCACCAAAAATTGGTCGAATGCGCGCATGCCGTTGTGAGATGTGTATTTCGTTTCATTCAGATGCAGACTCAGATCCCGACAAACGCCGTTCCACCGTTTCTTTATCCTCCCATTCTGACAACAACTTGGAGACCTCTTTGAAGGAAACCGGCTTCGTGAGGAACAAGTTGACACCCGACGTAAGCGCCTCAGATTCATCGCGCGAGCTACTGAGGCCCGTCAGGGCGATGATCACGGCGGGGGCGCAGCCCTCGCCGCGCTCTTTTTCAATGGCTCTGATGGCGCGTGTTGCCTCAAATCCATTCATGACTGGCATAGACATATCTATGGTGATGGGGTTAGCAGAGGGCTGAATTATGGTGACAAAAAGAGCTACTTACCCATGAAAATAATATCATAACCTTCAGGGAGCCGCTCAACAGCATCAACGGCCAACTTGCCGTTCTCAGCCGAGTCCAGCGTTTCAAGTTCCCGCTTTTTCATGAAGGTGAGCATCAACTTAAGGTTGATCGAATTGTCATCCACAACCAAGATGCGTGCGCGGCGATTGACCGGCAAAAAGTCTGGTTGCTGACTTGGCGATTGGGGTTGGACGGATGACGCCGCTGATTCAGTTGGACACAAAGGTTCAAAGGCATCAGAGGACTGTGAACGCATGTAGTCGAAGGAAGACGACGAGTCCGAGCTGGCGGTCGCTTCTGGCGTGAGATCCGGAGTATCAGTGGGAATCTCGAACATCCTTTCTCCAGGGGATGTATCGCTTGATGTCAAGACAGCGGGCCGGGGCCGTTCTGGTAACTGATTTGTCTTCGCTTTTAGAGTCCCATTTTGAATCTCCAAGCATTTGCGAATGCTGCGTGCGAGTTTGTGTGGACCACACGGTCGTCGAATGATATTAACCATATTGGCCAGAGATAGCCACCGCGACCGACTTGTCGTATAATCAACGGATTTGTTACAAAAGACGAGGAGACATGGAAGCGTCGTGCCGGAACCAAGTTGCGCTCCCGAAGCCAAGTCCTGTTCCTCAGCTAAAGTAATATCCGCGGGTACTCTGTCCTGGGACGATACTATCTCAAGGCCATACCAATCGGTCAGGTAACGTATATAGACGGACCAGAATGAATGTGTCACTGCTTCCGCGGGTTCTACCCCAAGGATTGCAAAGCGACGACCAGCATGAGCCTCGCGCAGCATACGACTTTCTGTCAATGCGTCTTTCTCCTTGGCCGACGGCGACCGGGGGCCCACTGTCTCCTCCAGATCCACCTCAGGGCCAGGTCGGATTAGTGGTAGAGACACCTTGACAATGGTACCTTCGCCAGGGCGACTATGGATGTTGATACTACCCTTAAGAGCTTTGACAAGGCTCCGTACAATAGAGAGACCAAGGCCGGTTCCAACTGCGAGAGTATCTTCTTGAGCGAAAGGTGTATACAAGCGACCGCGCAGGAACTCCTCAGAGATGCCTTTACCAGTGTCAGAAACAGTCAAAGTAACCAGTTCTTCGACTCCATGACGGCGTGAACGGCCTTCTGAAGCCTCTGTGACCTCCAGATGCAAAGACACACGACCACTGTGAGTGTACTTCATCGCGTTCCCGAAAACGTTCATGATAATGCGTCTCAGGGCTCCTGGCTGCGTGAGATAGGTCCAATCATTATGTGCAATATCCACTACGACCTCCACATCCGAACGACAAGCCGTCTCTGCCTCGAGCTCAGACGCGGGTTTCCTCGACTGTCCAAGCGGCAGGACCATAGGCTGATCATAGGGGGCGGAGGACTTCTGACCATAGGCATGACCCAGGCATACACCTTCCACAACTTCTTCAGCCAATAAAGCCAAGTCTGTTGCCACATAAGTGTCCAGGTGCGTGGAGAACCGATCTGGTCCTCTCAGCTCGGTGGGTGGTGTTCGGCTTCGCTTCATATTTCGATACGTCCGTTCCAGAGAAACGATTTTGCTGAAATCCAAAACCTGGTTCATCGTGTCCAGCAGAGTACGCCCGCATGCGTTGATGGTCTCCAAGAGAGAGGTTTGAAATTCGTCAAGCTGCGTGCCGTTGAGAAACTCCGCGGCCGCCAGGATCCCATGGAGCGGACTCCGAAGCTCGTGACTGGCAAATTGTCAGCAAAATGCATATGGAATGTGCGTTAGAGATACTCACGATATACTGCCTATGAAATCGCCCTTTTGCCGATCTGAAATGAGTGATTCGACCCGATTGCACTCCGCCATGATGGAAGATCCGAACCCGAGGATAGAACTCAATTCTACAGACGAGCTGAAGACTTGCGTCTCCAGTGTGTTCCAACAGAAACAGCCAGCAAACCACTGTGAATTTGCAGAATTCCAAAGCGGCACAAAAAGAACTTGAGTGGCGTTCGGAAAGTACTGATTTAGCATAGAGTTTTCCGTGGCTCTCCATCGCTTGGATCCTGTCTTGCCCGTCTCGGATGACCTGGTGGTGCGCGAGCGACTTCTTCGTGGCGTTTCATCGTCGGAACTCGAGATCATACCATCGCGGTGAAAGGACCAAAGCTTGCCTTTACTGTACCGCCGCAGTAGTTGGTGAAGAAACGCAGTGTCGAGGGAGGCTGCTGGGTAGAGGGCTTTCGAACCTGGGCCGGGCGCAAATGGCTCTTCACTGGTTGAAATAGCCAGCACAGGAGCCGGATTGTTGCCTTCTATCGAGCAATCACTTCCTGTGTCAACGTCGATCATCGGACTATTGTTCGCCTCGACGAAAATGACTCCGCCATCTACACTAAGCTCGAGACTCTCTCGTAGCAGATTGGCCGCCCGTCGGAATGCCCAGCCATGTCCGTGAGAGTCATCAGAGCCCTTCAATTCTTTTTCGCGACTGCCGGCCCACCAATCTGGGAAGGGGGTGTCCGGTGCGGAGGATTGAGCATGATCGAACTTCGATTCAGACACGGAACTGAATGAGCGGGTATCACTGCTTTGAGATCGCCTGGATGGAGCATCGAAGCTATTAAGAGACCCAAGAGAGTGATGGTTGGCTCGCTGACTTGACGAAGGTGGCGTGCTGGGTGCCGCTGCAGAGCTACCAAAGGAGGAGGGATGACTTCCATCGACAAAGCTGGAGCTGCCTTCAACAAAGCAGCTGAGACCACGAGACAGGCGGGCTGCACGGCGACCTTCGGACGCTTGGCGGCTGACCTTCAAATAGTCCATGATCAAGCCGGCCAATGTGTCCATAGTGCCCCTCTCCGTAGAGCTAAAACCATCGTGCGGTTTTGTGTCAAGAACAAAGAAACATCCAATGTTGATGTTGGTGTCTGTGGTCAAGGGCGTACCGGCATAGAATCGAAACTGCGGCTCTCCTGCCACGAATGGAAGGCGCTTATATCGTTCTTCTTCGCTGAGGTCGTTCAGAATCAAGAATTGGCGTTGTCCCGGTTCGCGGGCGGGCGGAAGAGCAACAGTGGCCTGGAGGAAAGAGGCGATCTCGTCTGAGTAACCGAAGTCACGGAACATATTCGAGGAGTCGATACCTACCTTGCACATACTCCAGGCGCTAGATGATAATGTTGAGCAACCATCCCAGACGCCTTCACCGGATGCTTGATAGTCGCTAACGGCCCCAGTCTGGGTGCTCTGCGCCAAAATGAATTGGCTCTGCCGGTCCGAAACACTGTCGGGGAGGTCGATTAAGTCAGTCATCCACAGTGAAAAGATGGACAGGAGTTACCCCATGATATTGAGTTTTCATCCCCAACGTACCTGATCAACACGCGCTCAACATTGAGTCGCAATGCTGCCAGCTGCGCAAACGACGTTAACGTCGCATTGGCTTCCCCGATTATCAGACTCTCGGGGACAAGCCCTGCTGCAGCGGCGTCAATGGCGGGGTTTGAAGGGCATTGGGAGTGGGAGGATAATGAGGGCGACGAAGGAATGTGGTTGGAGGAATCTAAGCTGGCGGAGGGAAGCGCATCATCGCTGGCGGAGGTGAAACTGCGGTCTTGGGGGACACCGGTGCGTTCGGGCTGGAAGTACCGGTACAATTCCCGAACTCGGCGACCCGCGTTGTGGTCATCGCCCCTTTGCGGAGGGGGTGATGATTCCATGGCGGGAGAGGAAAGGAAGAAAGGAAGAAAGGAAGAAAGGAAGAAAGGAAGAAAGGAGGAGGAAAGGGAAGGGAAGAGGAGCAGAGAGAAGGATGTAGGATGATAACAATAAAAATAATAATAGTAAGAACTATAATTATTATTAGGCGGTCCTGACTCTAATGAATTTCGATGCGACGGGGGGGAGGGGGTAGGAGTTGGCGCTCAAACGGGCTTATGCAGCCATCCTGGCGGGGGTGAAAATGGAGGCGCTGGCTTGATCGGATTAAAGTGTGGCAAAATGTTGTTAGTGAGGAAGCCACAAGGGAGGTGACGTCGCGATAGTCGAGGTCGGAAAGAGGCTAGATGGGAGGACAGAGAAAATGTAGGATGATGGGGTTGAGTAGCAGTAGAATGTAGAAAAGGAAGAAAGAAGGAAAGAAGAGGGAAGGGGAAGAGCAAGCTGCTGGAAAGCCAGCTGGAATCGAGCGGGTTTATTAGTATCAACTCAATCAAGGATTGCTTGCAGGGCAATCGAAGGAGGAGGAGGTGGTGGTGGTGGTGGAGGAGCAGGAGTGAGTGAGTGGGAATAAGAGGAGGAAGGGTAGGCGAGACGAAACAAGACAAGACAAGACAAGAGCAGAGTAATCAGTAACTCAGCCATCAAGTCAATGGTTTGGTCAATTTGTTAATCAGTCAGCAAATTTATGCAAAAAAGTGACTCTTTTAGGACATCAACCAGCAGTAGCTGTGGATAGGGAAATTAATCTTTCATTTTACATACAGACCGAAACAATGCATCCATAGTTACTCAGTAGGTACAGTACCTAGTTTACTTTGCAGTTTGCACGGTTCCAAAAAAAAAGTATGTGTAAGTAGCAGATTAGTCATGGCCAGAAAGCAACGGACGCATGAATCAGGAAATTCCGGATGGCAAATCTTACGTGGAATGTAGAAAACCACATAACAAGGATCACCACAGCCAGTGACTGACCAGGATCATAATCAACAGTCGATGACCGATTGTCTCATTGAAAGCCACCTCATCAGCTGTCAGTCAGTCCACACAACTGCGCCTTATCCGGGGGTACCCGTCGAATGTGGCGATGGCAAAAGAAGGGAATAAAAGATACAATACCTAGTGGGGAGTAGATCTGAGGATCTTGAATCTTTTTGAATAAATGGAGAATGACCCAACAAATGAGATCCAATATGGACTCGGTCCTTGTTATCCTGTAGACCTGGATCATGCAACTCCAGAACTCCACGACTTTCTCGTGTCGTGACGACCCAGGAACTGTGAGCCGAGTACATGATGAAGGTCCTAGACACACATTATTCTTTTGCGGGTGAAGATGCTGTACTATGTGTAGAGTGTGTACCATATTCCCATTTCCAGTTATGTACGGAGTACAGAGTACGGATACTTCACAGTCCTAACTTCACGGGTCAATGAATCATACAAAGAGTTACCAATTCACATATGACTGGATCTCTCACAAGCACCCTTCTTCAAAAAGTAACCAGCATCCATCTCCAACATGTCACTTTGTTCGCCTTCAAGTATCTACTGCAGTGGACTCGAACCCCACTGAAATCGCTGGCGATTTCATCCTTCGTCTGCCGGAAATCCCTGTTTGAAGATGTGATTGGGTGACTCTTCATCGATAGCTCCGCCCATTCCGCTTTCCGGGACGGCAGCCCTGGGGGCTTGGGCTCCTGGGGACTTGGTTTCAAACCAGGTTTTATTTGCGCTAGTCCTCTTGAGGGATCTGATCATACTGAAGGTGGATGGATGGTGGACTGGGGACGGGCTGAGAACCCACCAGTGAGGGCAGCTCTTTTCTTCCCATCCACAATTGAGAGACCTCCGCCTCCAGGGCTCGACTGCCGCTTACTGCCTAAGGTGTCGACATGTGGGCTTTCAAAGGTTGGAGGACGGGAAGGACCTCGCTAGGGTAAACACTTGGAGTCTTGGATCAACATTTTCCGTCTGCAATTTTTACATATAACCGGTGAGGGAGGGGCAATCAAGGAGGCTCCAGGCTAGGCAAGGCAAGGCTAGACAAGGCGGGCATGGAATTGTTTTCCTGTGCTTACGCTTATCTCTATGCATCTACTCGAGTACATCTAAATACAAGTTTCCTCTTCATGCCTTCACCGCTGACGTCGTATCCCGCGTCATGATCGACAAAATAGTTGCTGCACCTGCAGCTACAGCTGCCTTCGGCCGACTAGGATCTGACTCTGGAATGAATCTGAATCTGCTTGCGGACCGATCACTGAGCGTTAGATAATTAAGCCCACGGCAGGTGAGGGTGACTAAGCAGTCTAGAAGCTGCAGTGCGGTGGACTGGCAAAACTCAGGCGATTAGTAACTCCACGGCAGTTGTCTAGTGATGTTCTGCCAATCACAAAATCCGGAAAAAGTCTCTGTCAGTCGCCATGGAGGCTGTGCGCCTCGCCTTCGCCCTCGGGTCAGTTGAGGCCCACCGAGCATTTGACATCAGTCACTCCATCGGTGAGTAAGCTGTGGGTGTGAGCCCGTGAGACACCGGATGGCCATACCCAGGTTTGGCTTTCCCTGCCGTCCCGATCTGATGGGCCCTGATCCGTCAGCTATGACATCTCAGTAATGTCAAAATCGTCCTAGCTCGATGCATGTCTACCGTATCATAAGCAAGGTAATATGGCGGTGTTCTACTCCGTATAGGTACTGTACAAATGCCGATCGGCAAGTGATGAAAACAAGATTTGCCCCAGTCTCCCCCGTCCAATGGGTATTTTCCCGTCCGGCGAAACGGAAGGACATCACGGATCAGAGATGAACGGCAATAGTGCCCCTCCCAAGGATAGTACAGTACACATCCAAGAAGGCATCTTTCTAGAATTTCTCCATCAATTGTTTCCTCACAGTCCACATGCGAAGTCGTTTCCCATAGATATACATAGGGATGGTGGCCAGTAAGCAACCCAGCTGAATCACTCCCAATGCAATGAACACCAGCCGGGATCCTTCTGCATCCAACCAGTCCACGATGAAGAGCGAGAATATGAGTCCATGGAACACGTCTGCGGGAAACGGTTAGTTGGGTGTTTTGTTGAAGCGCAGGGGTCAGCCGTGGGGAAGGGGGCAGTACGAACTTTTGCTCCAATTGAGTGTCACCAGAGCTTCACCAGCATACTGCCGGTAGCTGTCAACACAAAAGGTAATGGATGTCGTACTCCCAAGGCAGCATCCAAAAGAAACAATACCAAAGAATATGGTCGGCACAATCCACATATCGCGCTCCTCGGCACTCCATCCAAATCCCATGAGACCAATGGTTGTGGCGAGAGCAATTGGAAGCGCCATAACCAGACGAAACTCCGGCTCGTATATGCCTCCATTACGCCGTGTCATGTACTTCACAATGATATCCGAAACTTTGCCCGCTACTGCAGTTCCAAGGAGACCACCCACGAACGGCGAGATGTACACCAGGCCAACCTGCAAAGCCGTGAAGTTGTACGAATCTCGCTTTTCGTAGATAGAGCCGACTGCTTCGGAGATCACGATGAGCCATCCCACCGAAAGAGCGTATACAGTGGCGGACCACAGCACTGCGGGGTAGGCAAACAATATGAACGGTCGCAAGGCAACACGAAACCAGTTGTCGTGAGCAATGCGCCCATTCCAAGGCCGGAGGTAGTACGTGAAAGAAATCCTGGGCTGCTCACGGAGTCGGTTGGTGTATTGTGCTGCGGGAGTAGCTGGCGGAGCAGGGTCCATAGACTCACTACGAGCCGGAGAGAGTTCAAACCGCCGACCCGTCTCGAGCTCCGAGGGAGATACTGCCCCGGGAACAGGTGGAGTGAGGAAACCGTCATCTTTCTCATAATCAGCAGGATGTGCTGCTTCTGGGCCTGGCTGGCTTGCAGAAACTTCAAGTGCGGGGGTGATTTGATTTTCCTGCTCTTCGTTCTGTACCTTCTCCAGATCGTGGGTATCGCCTTCACCAGCTCCATCAACAAAGCCAACGTGTCCCTTCTTGGCCTTCTTTGGTTGGGCAGGAGCCAGCTCCTCATCTGGCGACGGATCTTCCAGACGGTGGGCATGTGGGTGCCGGCCTCGGAATCCATGAGCCATGATGTTTGACATTCCACGATAGATGCTGGGGCGTTTGCGGGGTCGATGAGGTCGAGGGGTGCGGTCCCAGAATGTTTCCGGTACAAAAAAGAAAAGAAGGACAAGACAGCCGCCGACAACAATGGCAACGACCCAGAAGACCCAACGCCATCCTAGGCTGCTAATGATAGCTGCACTGACCAAAGGAATGAGGTTTTTGCCCCCTAGCAGAAGAAGCGTGTAGATTCCAACGCGATATGCCCGTTCATGCAAGAAGAAAATCTCTGCAATAGTTGCGGACGGCAGACACTCGACCGGGCTTACTGCGATCCCCTGGAAAATGCGGGCGACAACCAGACTGGGGTAGTTGGGTGACAGCGCACACCAGACGGCAGAAAGGATGAAGAGCGTTGCGCCCAGGAGATACACTGGGCGTTTCCCAAACAGAATAGCTGTTGGGGACATTACTACAGACCCGACCCCAAGGCCAAGCATGTATAACCCCGTGGTATAAGCTACCCTTTGAGTGGTTACGCCATAATCCGAGGCGACTTGCTCAAAACCGGCAGCCAGGATCGGGGTCATGCCCCCGCCCATCAGGCAATAAAAGCCTAAGGATACCAAAGCCGCATCTCGGCGCCATACAGGCCAGTTCAGTGGATCGTTTGCTGAATCATCGGGCTGTGGGTTCAGGATAATCTGACCGTTGGCGGTCTTCTTCTGTGGTGGGACGGAGCGGGATGAAGCCCGCGACGGTGGATAAGGTGAAGGTATGGAGGAGCTGGATTCACGATGTGGTTGGTGCCTCAACCCCAACGGCTCGTTGCGATTAGAAGAGAGCAGAAGGACCGTTCCTGCGTTCACATTGTGAGCCGGCACGTTCTACCACTGCCAACCGGAATCTCCTGCCTGATTCAGCCACTCACCAGGTACCTCATCGGTCTCTTTGTCACTTAAAATCCCGAGCGTGGCTTTGGGACGATAAGAGTCATTGTTTTCCGCTTCTGGTGCTGATATCTTCGGCGTCCTTTTTCCAAACCAACCGGCGAATCGGCTCTTTTTTGTGTTGGGCTGCTCCGACGCCGAAGCCAACGGTGACTCTTGAGAGGCCATTATGATGTCGCAAAGAGACCAAGTGGGACAAAAAAATCTTCGTGGTGTCTATAGATTGAGGGGCAATCTGTGTTGATAGAGCATGTTGTCAGCTATCAATTTCCTATTCGGTACGCGATTATGGACTGACCGACGTCACCAGACAAAAGCTCAGCTCGGAAAGCAATAGCGGCGCCTCAGCATTCTATTCAGTCCAGTAGTGAAGGCCAGCAATTGAATTGGTGAGGGGACGGGGACGAGTGTTCGAGAGGCAAGCAGATGAGAAAAATGATCACAGCCTGCAATGAACAAGCAGAACCGGCCACGGTGCAGGCTCGTCAACAGACATGACTAGCAGTGGGAGGATGGTGACATCTTATAAGAAAATGAGACTTTGGCCAAGGGGTCCAAACCAAAGGCTAAACCCAGGAGGGTGGAGGGAAGCGAGTTCAAACAGAAGATATTAACAAGAAGATTATATTTGAGGAGTCGGTGAAGGTAGTCTAGTCAGACAATTAGGATAAAGATTTGGCTGATAAGGAGGGAAGATTGAAGGGAATTTCCTCCATAATTTTGGGCCGCGGGAGTGAAAGACGGCCACCCAGTGATCCATCCGTGCACAACCGCAACCGGTGATTGGCTTCCCGTCTCGGTAGCTTCGACTACATTCAGTTTCAATGCGCCCGACGGACTTTCTTGACTTTGGTTTGTGCTGAGCCCCACCATTCGGTAGGCTCCAGAGATCAGATGCTCAATCCTATCCCATTCATCATGCGCTCTGGACGAGGATGGAGGGGGAGAACGGGCTCTGCTTTGCTGTTTCAGCAACGATGACGATTTGCACTCATGACCTGTCTGCAGATCCGGACTCGAGACCAGGCGGAGAGGCGCAAAGCCAAACTCGACCTCCAAAAATAAGGCAACCCTTCTATCCATTTCTCCATCTTTTTATATGGCCCTGTCTCATGGAGATGGTGAAACAAAAGTCCTGTAGCACGCAATGGCTGCCAGGGATCTTGTTATCGTTGCTTCAGCATCAGTCCTGACAACAAGTCAGGTGTTCCTCCACATTGTCTCCGCTCATAGATTACAACGTCCTTGTAGTTACAGGACATGGTTGTACAGAGGCCTTGTTGTAGGCTTGTAGCCTCAAGTTGTCCGCCGCGGGGGATCGCCCCCTCTAATCGGCAGTGGCGGAGGTCACCTGATGCAGTCACGAGTTTGTGGGGTCTGATGCAGGAATGCACGAGGTGAACAGCTGTCATTCACAACATCTGCAGCGACGTCAGCGTCAGCCATAGCAACCGCGTCCTACAAGAGTCAGAAAGGTAGAAGGGGCAACAACAGCAAATAGGAAAGAGTCGCATCGGAAAGGAGAATCGGTCCATGATGTATGCCTTGACCGGAATGTGACATGTATGGTCTTAGCAAAAGGAGGGATCTGTGGGGGAGAAAGGCGGGGAGTTGAGCAGAACAATATCTGGTTTGCCGCGGTGCGAGATGAATCATGCAGTGATTAGCAGGAGTGTCCAGAATAGTCTGAATTTTAGCAGACATCAACTATAAATGATCTTCAAGCGGGTCGATATAGAGTGTTCATCTCGATTCTTTGTGCCCGTTTTAGCTTGGTATTCGCTGCTTGTACCTCAACACGCGGGATTATCTTACCCCGCAAATGCCGCAAATGCCGCAAATGTACATACTTCCTTCATCTACAGAGTACAAAGACTCCCACGTGACCTCTCATACTCCCCCCTTGCAGATGAGCGCCATGATCGTTCACGTTTCCGAGCCTCCTCGATTCTTTCCTTGTAAAGAAAGACTCTTTTTCTATACTCTGATCTCCAGCAGCTTCGGACGTCGACCAACCGGTTGAGGATAAGAAGAGAAGTTGACCACCTGCCCGACATTCCATCCGAGATTAATAGCAAGTATTCGCAGTGAATCATGAGACAGATGAATGCGGAATCAATGTGATTGTCGTAATGAGTATGATGGTTGTCCACTGATAAAATACAAATAAACCTGTGCATTGACAGAGTGGATCAACTTGTGACGGGCTACAACATACAGCCTGCAGCCCATCGATGCGACGCTGCGTGCCACTGCCTCCAATACACAATCTTTTATTGCCCGCATCTTGCATCCGCCGTTTATTATCCTCCTTCTACTTATCTTCGTCCCAACTGAAAGTGTCGACTTCTTCGAGTTCGACATCTGCAGCATCGGAGCAGCAATTCTGGCTCAATACCACTGCACCTGCAGGACATCGAAAGACGAGAAGGGCATGGCCTCTAGGTCCGGAATCGATATCGTCAGCATCAGCCGGAAGAGATGGTCTGCGATGTCTCAAGCCTGTGCAAGATCCCACTTCTGTAAAAGACACCGCCAATGGGACTTTCTAAGCGACCAGTTGGGAAGGATGGAGGCACCGTCAGGTCTACCTTTCCGCACAAAGATCGCATGGGGAGCCACCAGAGCCGGATTGCTAAGGCTGTCTTGTCGTCGAACATCCCAACAGGTTCAAAGCCGGAGCGTGGCGTGTCTCGTAAGTCAATCACAAGGGATCCGGGATTTTCGGGTCGAAGCAACGAAAGCGGACGAGAATATCGGGGTGTGGATTTGTAGTCTTAGTCGCTTGTGCTGATATTGTAGTGTGTCTGTTTCAAGGACTTGAGTCGTGATCGGATGGCGGCGGTGTTTTTGATAGTACAATTCCGATGGAAGTCGAAATATAAAAGTCACATCAAAATCGTATCACCAGCCATTCTAGGACCAAGTACCTGCACCGACGCATGGAAGTCATTTCTGCAAGGAGGGTCACCTGACGAATGAATGGTGACTACCGCTTGGAGCACCACCACAGCCGATCAAGCGCATAGGGGCCGTTAGAGAGTAAACCTTCCGCGACTGACTAGTGTTGCCCTCTCTTACACCTTATCATCTAGAACACAAACGTGCTCACGTCCCCAAGTTGTGATCTTTTCACTTGTGAAACTTCTCGTTCCCCCGATATCAGCCTTAACCACATACCCTCCGATACAGGATCATCCGTCCGCGCATTCGAGTCTCTTCACTCTGATCAGGACGATAGAGACGCGTCAATCCATCGCCCCTAGCCTGATGTCGCATGCTTCGCGTTCTCCACAGAATCCATCGATATGGCCTAGCAATCTGGCTCTCCAACACTGAAAGTGATCCTCCACTGGGGCTGATCGGATACGGCCCTGGTTTCACCTGGGTGACCGATTGTTGACGATCGTGTGGGCATGCTACATGCGGAGTATCTTGGTTATGAAGCCATTATCAACGGCAGTCCTCCCATTTTCCAACCTCTCATTCAGATTGGGATAGTCGACATTAAGTATCAGGAGTATGGAACTCGTTGTGAACGCCACGCATTGCTTGTTTGGATTGAGCGAAGCATATCAGGACGATTTTGCCGCCGGGAACAATGGACACTCTGCGTCAGACGAGCCAAAGCTGGAATACGAACAGATAATCGTTGTTGACAGTACCGATGGTCTGGGACCCAATTCATCGAGTGCTGCTGTGGACTCAAGGTTGATCTTCGATGCTTGGGAGACGTTCGTTCCAGACGGCGACTCCCTCTCCTTCAGATGGTCTCAATGGATCGAGCCGTCGACGAACCATTGAACGATAGAAGAGAATGTGGTCCAGTGGGGCTTCAACACGGAGTCCGGGAAACAAAGTTGTGTCTCTTTGGTCTCTCTCTCTCGTCTTCGACCGCGAAGGGAGGGCGGTTGTAAGTGATAAGGATGGTAGCCAGACCCTGCATCTGACTCTGCAGGTGGCTGATCCGGAGACTCCACCGCTAACGAGCTATACAGCGATTCAGGTCTGCATCTAAGGGCATAGCTACATGAAATGATGGGTTCCGAGAAAAGATTTAAAGATCGATCTGAATAAGTCGAGACCCCAGTGCTTTAAGTTAACGTTATGTTTAATTGCACCTGTGGTCCGGCCGGAGCCAAGAAAGCTATTGATTGCCTGCTGGTTGGGATGGCTGTCCGTGCCAAAGCCCTAACCAATGGCAACGCCGGCAGATGATTACGAACACGAGGTATTGTACTGCCAACAAGCAGCCAAAAGCCAAAAGACGAAGAACATGGGAAATGAAGACAGAGCCCGATGTGAGAAATCCTTCCGAATGCAGGGAGGAGAAGCCCCTCATCTCGATTTCCCCCTCTCAACTCTCGGTCGTCTTTTGAGTTTGTACCATTATCCTCTCGGTCGGAGACGATGTCATCATTCCTTTGTCTCTGAGTGCTTCAGATTCAGATGCGAATCCCTGTTTCTTTATTCAATCTCGAGTGTTAAACTCGCGGCCTCGCCAGCCGAAGGCTTTGTGCGACCTACACAGCCAGATTTGACGACCTGCTCAGCCTTGTCTCACGGAATAAGAGGAAAATTGTTCTGTCTCTTCAGCCCCCTTTGTCTGCTGACCCCTCGCCACGACTTTCACAACTTACGCTGCTACTACATCTTGACTTTCCTTCTTGTTCTCGTCGTTAACTGCAAGCACCATCAAGATGTCCTATTACGGGGACACATCGTCGATAACTTCGGCGGCGACGACTACGGCGACGACATCGACGGCAAGCCGCTCCTCCACCTCGTCAGCAACAACGGGCGTGGCGACACACACGGTCGAAGTTGGCTCCAAGACCTCTCCCCATGGGTATTCTCCGCATAACATCACTGCCAAAGTTGGCGACGTGATTGTGTTCGAATTCTATCCCCGGAACCATTCAGTCGTGAAAGCCGACTACCTAGCGCCGTGTGTGCCTGCTAGCAAGTCCGTCTTCTACTCGGGAATCTTCAACAGTTTCAATGAAGATGATGGCGATTTGGTCGGACCGGTACTGCCTCTGATGTACTCTTGTCGAAAGTTGTGACCTGACAATCATTTTGTGTTAGCCACCTACATGGTCCCTCGTTGTGAACGACACCGAGGTATGTTCTTGCCGCCCTCTAGCAAGACACAAGCGACCTATATGCGACAGCAAACTGATCCAAGGCACAGCCAACCTTCTTCTACTGCACAGCCATAGATTCCTGCCTTGTCAATGGCATGGTAGGCGTCATCAATCCTGTACGTCTCTCTTTCAGCCCTCTTGTCTATCTGACCACGTCAAACTGACCCCACTCCACCTCTCTCAGAACGAAACGATGACCTGGGAAGCGCAATACGAGAAAGCAAAAACTTACCCTTACATGCTCGTCCCTGGCCAGTCCATGCCGGCCGAAGGCTCCATTCCCACCTCCAACAGCACCGCCAGCTCCAGTCCATCTGCCTCCTCGTCGTCCGGATCCGGCGGCCTCAGCGGCGGCGCCATAGCAGGTATCGTCGTGGGCTCCGTCGCCTTCGTCGGCATCTTGGGCGCATTATTCTTCCTTCTGGGACGGAACAGGGTGTATCAGAAGTGGATGTCCTCACAGGACGGTCGCACGGAGCGGACGGCGAAGTGGGCGGCGATGTTGAGCCCCGGTCATGGTGGCGGGGACCAGGCGCAGAGCCAGGGACATGGACGGGGAAAGAGTGACTACGACGCGGGCGTCGCCGGGCTAGGGGTTGGCATGATGCAGACGGCTCCCGGACAGCCTCTCCAGCAGCAACAGCAGATGCAACAGCCCTACGGGGACTACGGCAACGCGCAGTCTCCCGGAACGGCGGTGTATGCGACCAGTCCGGATCTGTCGGGGTCACCGCCGCCCCAGAGTCAGGGGGGCCATTGGAGTTGGGATGCGCAGCAACAACAGCAGGTGTACCAGGAGCAGGCACACGGGCACCAGCCTGGGCAGGTTTATTATGAAGCGATGGCGAGAGGGCCGTCGGAGTTGGAGGCTACGAGTAGGAAATGAGCGAGTGGTGTGAATGAACCGGACTACGTGAGCGAGGTGTGAGCAGAATGTTCTCGACGTTGCATGATGTTGTGTTGTGTCTATACCCTTCTTGATCCAAACTGTCTGTGCAAGTTTCGGTCTGTCTCTTTGATTTTACCTTCCTTCTTTGTCACTTTTTTGGGAGTTATGAAGTATATAATATCAATATGTCAACGACATGAGCTGTGGGTTGTATGCAAACGGAGGCAACATGTCTCCCATCCACAACAGTTGGTCAAGCCACAGCCAGCAGGGCAGGAGATCTGTACTAGGTAGGCTGCAGTCTATCCACGGTGAAACCAACCTATATTCCAGCGAACTATACCTTATTATTCCCTCACTCAATCATCATCTCCTGATCCCGCGCCGATCCCGCCGAGTGGAGACGAAGTGGGTAATCCCAAACGACGGCGTTGTAACAAGCTTAAATTACCCAAAATCTGCCCCAGTCCAAAGAGCTTCTAGACTGGTCCGCCTGATGATTCCTGCCGTCTGCATCTTCCATCCTCCGTCTTCCGTCTCCTTCTGACACACACGACCCCGTCTTTCAGATGAGTCCACAATCCTAGAATCCAGAATCCCGACCATGGAGACTGATCCACATGCACCCCTGGGTTTCGGTTTCGCTTCGACTCAGGACACGTACATCCCGGGGCCAGGCAGTGTCAGATAGAGAGGTAGGTGACCGATCGAATTGTACTGGAGTGGTAGTTTCTGCGGAGAAGCTGGCATCTATATAAAGGTCTACACCTCCCGCCCAACTTTTCTTTTGTTCTCAACAGCACCAGCACCAGCACCAGCACCAGCAACCTGCCATCTGTCAGTATCAAATTGCCAAAAATGGTCTCCACCAACTCCCTCCTCTACGTCGTCCTCAGCGCCGCCTCCCTGGCCGCCGCGACCCTCGACCCGGCCTCCACCAACACCAAGGGCAAATGTCCCGGCACTTACAACTGCTCTGGTAAAGCCTACCTCCTGTCTCGCCTAAACCTAAACCCACCCCGCGGCCCTCAAGCTCAACCCGCCCACCCCCACGAACTTACCCAGCATGCTAACACAAGAACGCGGCACAAAAACAACAGCCAGCAAAGTCTCCACCGCCATCCAAGCCGCCGAGTGCTCGCACAACACCCGCACCTCAGGTACGTCCTGTCCCCCCTGCCTTATAGAAAAAGGAAACTGACACCCCGAACAAGGCACCCAAACCTTCGCCGTCTTCGTGACGGACCACGAGTACGACTCCTCGCACGGCGCCCCCTACGGCACCTGCAGCGCGTACACGTGCACGGCGCCCACGGACGCCGAGATGACCGACTCCGACTCGGATTGCTGGACGTTCTTCTGGAAGTTAGTTGTCCCTTCCCTTTTTTTTCTGTTCTATATTCCCTGGAACCCTGAGCCTGAACCTGAACCTGGGGGGTTGTTGGGGATTGTCTTGGGTGAGGATGCGGGCTGACATAGGCGGCGATATTGCAGCGATAATGGCGAGTCCTCGGGGGTCGGAACGGGGTGCATCAAGAGCCCGACTGATGGGACTTGCGGGTGTGAGGACTCGGATGGCACGTTTGTTTATGGGTCGGACAGCTGCACTTAGAGAGATTGGGTCTGGATATGTGGGTGGGGATGGGGTGTGAGTTGGGGCGAGTTGATCTCGCTTTTGTGGGAAGGGGGGGGGATAGATTGGGTAGTGTACTGTATAACAAGCTGGAGTATTGTTTGCAAGTTTTCTTGGGGTTGGGTAAATGATCTCTCTCATTCTTTATCATTGCGTGCCCTCGCTGCACATGAACTAGATAAATTCTGCGACGTGCAACTGGGTACTTCTTATACAACATACACATAGACATACATGTAGACGAACAACTGGGGTAAAGGATGGTTACAGCTACCGCGTGCTCGCCCCCTTCTGCATGGCAGACAGATGCTCCCACGACAGGGTATCCTCGCCCAGACTCCAGGCCATGATGCCGCCGACCTGCTCGGCGTCGACGATGTCCGTGAACTTGCGGCCGATCAGGTCGCCCGTGTCCCAGCTCCAGAAGATGTTGACGCTGTCGTCGAAGTAGTACTGGCCGCCCATGGTGGCGTCGGTGGTGCCCTCGCTCAGGGCGCGGCGCCACGAGTCCGTGATCGAGATGCCCTTGCAGGTGCCGTAGTCAGAGAGGCAGCCCGCCTGGCAGAAGTCGTCGGTTGTACCGCTTTGCTGTCTGTCAGTTCACATCCAGAGGGAGATAGATCATGATGCATCTGATGAATTCACAAGGGGGCACGTACCAATTCCCGTACTGGCTGCAGCACTGTCCAGAAGGACACTTGGTGCCCTTGTCGAAGCCACACGTGCCATCGGTGGACGTCTTCAGATTACCCGGGGCGGCGCTCATGGTGCTCTTCTCGAAGGTCAGGGCGCCGGACTTGCCGTTGTCCGAGCCGTCGGCGTTCTCCATGACGGCCGCCTTGCAGCCGATGGGGTTGGTCTTGCAGTCCGCGGTGGGGTCCGTGGTGAACCACTTGGCGTAGAAGGCGAAGCCCAGGTTCATCTTGCTGCTCTCGAGGCCGATGGCCGCGTACGCCTTCAGCGTGGTGTGCGAGTCCACCACCGAGGTGTGGTGCATGGTCACGTTGTTGCGGCGGTTCATCAGGTCGTAGCTCATGATGTTGACCATGTCGACCGACGGCCAGATCTTGGGCCCGTTGGCCGGCGTGAACGCGATGAAGTCCTCTAGCTTGCCCGGCACGGCGATCGACAGCAGCTTGTTGGGCCCGATCGCGTCGCGGATCGCCTTCAGGAAGAGCGGGTAGTTGTCGATCTCCGGCACTTTGGCCGAGTTGGGTGTTTGGCGGTAGTCCTGGCCGTTGCCGCCAGGGTATTCCCAGTCGATGTCTGTGGATGGGGTTTCATCACGGGTTAGGGCTGTGTATTGTAGAAGATTGGAAGAGGGAAGAGGGAAGAGGGAAGAGGGACGATTTACCAACGCCGTCCAGGCCCAAGTTGTTGATCATGGTGGCAACGTTCTTCGCATAGCGGGTGCGAGAAGCCTCGTCCTTGGATCCCTGCGAGAATCCAGACGTGTCACCCCATCCGCCGATGGCAATCATGACCTTGGTGTCAGGGCCGAAGCGGTTGCGCATCGTCGACACGGACTCGAACGGGGTGAACTGTGGGGGCGAGTCGGAGTTGAACAGGGTCGAGGGCGCGAACGCCATGATCGCGTGCGTGACACCCTGGGTCTTGTCCTTACCTGGCAGGTTGGCCGTGTGGTATCTACTCGATTTTCAGTACGTGATGAGGCAAAGATAGCAGGCGGGCGGACTCACTGGTCAATATACATTGCCATCCGCAAGGCTGTCGCGCACTGAAGGCCCATCAGGGCCAGTGCGAGTCGTTTGAGCATGATCGTGAGTTCGTTCGTGTCCTGTCTCGTCGGGTTGTATGGGCGGTGGTGGTCGATAGGTGGTGGGTGTGCGCCCTGGACTGAATCAGGTGAACAGCGCGCGCAAAGTGACTGTCACCTGCTTTTTGGCGTCGCCAAGTGGACCAGCAGGAGTAATAAACTGACAGCCTGGCGAGGATCCAGAAATAAACACACGGAGACAGGCCTCCATTCCGACTCGGGCATTTTGCTGCCTCCTGCCTAGACCTGGGGTTGTCGCCCAGTCATGGGCATGCATTTGAAGAATTTCCCGAGTCCACAGCAGACCTCCAATGACGGGTTGAATGAGATGATTAAAGTGTGCCATGGTAGATGCGGTATGGAGGTTGCTCCATGCCTGCACCTTGGATGGGATATGGGATTCTTCTTTGCGTCACGGCCGGAATTGCTGCGGTGTTGATTGCTGGCAGCTCCAGTTGGCCAGCATTCCCGCCGACATTCCGCAAAACAAGCATGCCTCAACCGCCTCCCGGCACTGCACTTTGTTCAGTTCTGAAACAATTACACAAGTTAGGGATACAGGAGGCTATTGAAGCCAATTTCATTGTCTTTCCTTGGCGATGTACAGCAGACTCAGGTCAGATCTTACACGGGGGGAAGCCAAGATGTTAATTTCACGGTTCAAATCCATGTTCATATGAAAAACGCTAGATCCAAAGTCTTAATACTGTATGGGTATCTTGTAAAAGTATTTCTGAAGCTGAAGATCGTCCACACGACGGGCTACTGGGCTGCGCTGCAAGTCCTTAATCCCAGTGTCGCCGGATAATCGGTCGGGCTGGATCCCACGGCCCAGTCACCACATTCTTATACTTCTGGAGACTGATCAGCCACCAGCTACATCCTCCCATAGTCAGCGCCGTCAGGATGCTCCCTAAAATGGATCCGACCACAAACGCCGCCCATCCGCCACGCAGGGTGATGCCCACGGCACCGCCAGCGACGAGCACCAACGCCAGCGTCAGCAGAACATGGCCAGTCCAGGACACATGACGCAGCTGCCGTCGGAAAATGGGAAACAACCCAAAGACCTCCATTGAGAAGAGCATCAGGCTAAACACGTGGGTGGTGGATGGCAGTCGAGACGCTAATACGGTGGAAGCCATCACTGCGGCATTGGTAGACAGGGAAGCCGGGAATTTGGTGGCGCCTGCGCCCTCCCCGCTTCCGTAGTCAAAGGAGAAGATGTTCATGATCAGCAGCCAGCAGCTCATGGCCCAGATCGAATCGCTGGCGGTCGATTTGGTAAGCGACTTTAAGATGGGACTCAGCGCGAGCAACGAGAAGTAGATCAGGAAAGCCGACTTGACGGTAGAAAGCCGTTGGCGGTTCCTCGAGGAGAACATCGGCGACATGTCCGCCTCGGACGACAGGCCACCCAGTGGACCACTCACCGGGCCAGACAGGGGAGACACTGGTTCCTGTCCGCTGCCATCGACATCCCCACCGCTTCCCATGCTCTGTCGGTGGGCGGGCTCACTGGATTCATTCTGTGCCAGGGACAATCCCAGCCCATGGACCTGGTTCTCCTTCTGGCCGCAGGGACGCGAACTAGCGGTACTGGACGACGGGTTGACGGAGCTAGTCATGGAACTCGAACTCGATCCGTCATCCCCTTCTAATGATGCTCGCTCAGCGACCTGCACACTCTCCACATGTTCCCGCAGAATCCAAGAATCCCAGAAGATCCAACCCAAGGCGGTCCCGACACTGCCCCAGCACACCACCGAGACAGGGCTCACGCGGCCCTGCACAATGCCAACGAAACAGCATACGAAGATCGCGACCGAGCATACATGTTGTACGATAACGGTGGAGTCGGCCACGAGAGGCCAGAAATCGTAGGGGCGTACGCGAGGATTGCGCTGCAGATGGTCCAGGAAGGTCTCTGTATCCGTGTAGTTGTCGGGATCTGAATGTCTCGATTAGTGCCTTACACCAAGACCCGAAAGACCTCATAGGTCATCTCGCGATTCAATCTTACAGGACTGTTTCACCCAGAGTAGCTTTTTCCAGGCGCCCTTTCGTCTCCTCCGGCGGCTGGTCCCCCGCAGCTTTTGTACCTCCTTTCGCCCACCACCACCGGCTCCTGGCACGGCCGGCGGCGATCGCAACGCCGCCACAGCGTTGGGGTTCAACACGCGCATGGAACTGTCAAAGTGGGCCGAGGTAGGCCGCGCGCGCGGCAGCGAAGAGGTGTAGTATGCATCTTCAGGGGCGAGGCGGGTGGGATCCGGGAGGGCTCGTTGCTCTTTCAGGCCGACGCTGCGGTTCGGATGGGTTTCGACGGGCACCGGGGGCGGAACGGGAGGAGGCGAATCGGACAGCGAAGGCATCGAGCAGGACCCGGACTCATGCTTGGAGCATGGTGTGATACGATCGAGATGAGGAAGAGTTGGAGTTAGAATCACCTGAGCTGGAATTCCCCCCCGTCGGTGACGCGAATCGCCAGATCCGGCACGGCGCCCACGTGGGATTAGTCACCCATTCACCATGCTTGACTATGTACTGTACAACTAAGGCAGTATCCAGCTATCCAAATGCGGTTCATGAAGGATAAGGATCACTCAGTACTGGTGAGCAATGGCAGTCTCACCAAAGGCTTACACACGGCCATACATATGAGTGCCTTGTCCCTGCATAGTTGTCACTGTACTGATCAGGTCTGAGTCCATGTCTGTAAACAGCGAGTTTACTGTACAATATACATCATTTTCTACTGGCTCCGTGTCCTGCTCACCAATTATAATAAACGCGCCACCGATAAATCAAAGCCTGGTTCGCGAACTTTGGATGTGCTATACAAGCCTAGGTGCTTGTCGAGTGCACTTTGTTGATCTATGCTATGAGTGTCAAAGGCATTGCTCTTGGGGTATAGTGTGGGAGCCTAGCGCACCTCTTCCTGTCAAATCACTCGCTACACTGTGATCTACATCAGGAGTATAGAAGAGGGTCCGATTATGCCAATGTCAGAATACTCATTCACTGCCTTCGACCACCTTATAAATATCTAGTCACATGCTAAATCTACCTTGGTATCTCCCAACATATCCAATTCCAGTACCTTATCTGCAGGTGGTTCCTCCGCGGGGGTTGCCCATTAAGATAAGAATCCAATGAAAAGCAAACGCAAAACGCGCTACAGTACATGTAGTTACATGTCACCCAACGCGTGATTGCGCACTCTTTGTTTGACCAGTCAATGCCCATCCAATCCACACCAAGGCACTTTCTCCTACTCTCTCACAATTTTCTGTGCCTGTGAAAATAAGAAAATCAATCCCACCCACCGAGGCATCGAAGCCAGCCAGCTTTGTGATTCGATTCCTGTTACGCGAGTACTCTAACTACCAGCGGTGAACAAACAAATATGTCGAACTCCCAGTGGTCAGCGGCAGTTCCACCTCATTTTTCGATTGCATTCTCCTTTTTATGAGGAGGTTACTTTTCTTTTTTGGAGCTTTGGAAAGGGAAATCAACGTCGAGCTAACCGAGTTTCATGTGCTCCCCAATCTCCAGGAGGTCGACCGTTCTCTACCCCAACATCCTCAACTCCCGATCCAACTCCTACGAGGTCGAGGAGTCCGATGCGAAAGGACCGGCTACCCTCAACGAGCAGCACAGCCGCCGGTCCGCCTCGTCCACGCCGCCGTCATCCTACGACTCCGGGCCCGACATCCCGTTCCACGCTGCTACTACATCTACTCCCACTGTCACCGTCACTCGTCATAGCCATAGCCCCGTGACGGCAGCGGCTTACAACAACAACAACAACAACAACAAACCCACCACGGACCCTCCCAACAACGACAACACCGACACCGACACCGACACCGACATCCCCAACCCATTCTTCATCAGCTCCAAGCCCATCAAGGGCCCCCCGATCCCGTTCCCCCGGTACCTGCAAGCGGAGATCGCCAAATGGCACGAAGCCACCCGGGGCCAGCGGCGGAAGAAGCGCCCGCCGTTCTCCTACCGGGGCGAAGGGGTGATCCGGGAGTACAAGGTCTTCGACCGCACCGGCCAAGAGCTGCAGCTCTGCCAGTATCCCCTGAAGAGTCCGCGGACCAACGTGCTGGTGGCGTATGAGGCGACGGCGGCGGCGGCGGCGGCGGGGGCAGGCCCCCCGCGGACGGGTTCAGGTTCCGAGGCATCTTCCGCGTCCGCATCCGCATCCGCACCACCAGGAGGGAAGATCGTGGTCTGCAGCCTGCCCCACTCGAGCCCGTTCGGTACTTTTCTGAGACAATGGACGCCCGCCGAGCAAGATCCCCCGCCGCCGTCGTGCGCGGTGCGCGTCTGGCGGATGAGGCCTGGGCAGGAGATCGTCTATGACCCGGCCGCGTGGGAGTTCATCGATGGCCGGAGGGAGAGGGAGCAGCAGCAGCAACAGCAGGGAGGAGGAGGAGGAGGAGGAGGAGGAGGAGGAATGGCCACAGCTGATGTTCGCCCACGGCCGCAAGAGAGGAGAGCTAGTGAAAGGGGCGTGCCTGCCAGGTCGGCGAGATCGAAGTCTGCGCAGCAGCAGCAGCAGCAGAAAGTGGTCGCGAGCGCAACTCGTGTGGCCAGTATATCCTCAGACAGAGATTCCTCCCCTCTGTCCGAGGTGGTCGACGACACGGACGAGGAGTCATCCTCGGTGAGTGAGCCTATCCAGCAGACCAGAAGAAACCCAAAAAGACAGCAACAGCCTGCCCCAACGTCGCCATCGTCGTCGTCGCCGCCGGTCCCGAAACGGCGCAAGACGAACCATGCGGACCCGCTGTCCTTGCGCAAGGTGACCGGCGGCCTGGTGTTTGTGCTGTGCTCGGAGGACAAGCCCAAACGGTTCGTCTTTGTGGCCACATGCAACACGGTGGATGATCTCTTCGCGCAGGCCCTCGACTTCTTTCGCCTACACTACAAGCTCACGGAGCTCAAATATCTGTGTTGCGAGACGGAGGCGCACGGCGAGGTGTGGCTTCCGCGGGGTGGTCATGATGAGTTTGATTATATGATCTGGGTGGCCTTGGATAGCTTGAAAGGGAAGGAAAATGTTCCAGCTGTGGAGATCAAAGTCAGACCGGTCATTGTACCTTGATGCCGCGGTTGGGGGGCAGAAATAGCGCGGCTCTTGCTGGGTGCTCATTGCCGGCGCTTTCTTGAATATATCTTAGTAACACCCGTACGGACGCTTGAAAAGTAGACGGGTCAATCCGGGATCTACCCGGTTTCCAATGTACGCTTGTATCTATGTAGTGGTACAGGACAACTGGCCGACTCCGAGAGACATGACCGAGAGGAGAAACCGCCCGAAAAGGAATAATAATTCTTGACATGCAGTGGATGCCTGGCAAGAAGAATCCAAAAAAGAAAGTGCATAACAGTCTAACCACATGCACTCAGCAAGCACAATCTGAGTCTAATGCCTTGTTCCATGATTTGGAGGAAGTCATCGAACATTTCCAGGTGGTCGGAGATTATACGGAGCATTATGATATAAAAAACAGTATAAAATGCAGTAGTACAATGTGTGTCATGACAATCGACGGGTATCAAAACGCTCAAAATGAGGAGGAGGAGGTGAGGAGGGGAGGGGCCGGACACATCTTTGTCCAGCATGCATGCTGTTTGTCCGGAAGGGTCATCCTATTCAGGATGCGTTCGGTTGACTAGTAGCTTGGTGCTTGGCTTCCAAGGCCGCCTTGAGCTCCTGCAGGGACGCCTCGTCGATGCTGTTCCTGCGTCCCCAATTGGCAGGCTGTCTCCGCAGGAACGCGCCCACGGAGCCGATGTAGCCCTCGTGACGCAGGAAGTACGCTTGCTTCTCGCCCTTGGACCAGAACTTGATGGCGTACGAGAGCGTGTTCATGGTCTGGCGGTGTCCGCGGATGAAGGAGCCGCCGAAGTAGATGTGCTTGACCTGATGCTTCTCGGACTGCAGGTAGGCGATCTGGCCGATGTTGTTACTGTGACCTGTTAGACTGGTTTCCTTTTGCTGCAAACTGAGTGTTGAGGATCACGACGCACCTGATGGCATAGAGTAGACTCCTGCTCATATCCTCGGGCTTGAACTTCGGATCGCCATTCATTGAATCAAGCTCCCCCTCCTCGGGCGACGACTCTGCCCCGTCTGCTGTCTGCTGCCCGGCTTGATTCTTGAGGCGGAACACCTTGCCGAAGGTGCTTGCAATGGCCGTGTTCTTGAGTCCGATCTTGCTGTAGTCCATGCCGTAGATATCCCCCACCAGCATGTCCACCCCGCTGTTGTCACCCCGATCCGCCATGGCGAGCATATCGTCGAAAGTGCGGGCCCCCGTCAGCAGCGACATGAGACCCCAGAAGGTCCCACCCCCCAAATGTGTACCCCCTACACGTTGGAACTGCTTGGGGCCGGACACTTTGATCATGGACACGCCGGAGCCGATGTTGACTAAGAGGTACGGGTAAACATCCGGTCGGGCCTCGGCAAATTGCATGGGTTCGGTTTCGCTGTAGGTGAACACCTCGTTGGGGATCTCCGTGATAAAAAAGTCCAGGCCTGTTGGTAAACAGGTGCGAGTCAGAGATGCGTTCTCGTCCCAACATGTTAACTAACGAAAGGGTAATATAGACTTGCGTACCAGTGATGAGACATTCCATCTCATCCTCCCGAATGATGTCGACGTTGAGGGACTCCTTGAGCTTGTCATAGTACAGGTAAGCCCCGCCTCCCGTCGCCATGACACATAGCTCCGCCCCCGACGAGCCCTTCAGCTTCTCGTGTTCAGCCTTCAATTCTTTGATGAAGTCGATGCAGAGGTCGATGCGGGAGGTTTCGAAGTTGATGAAGTTGAGTCGCCCGCCATTGTCGGCAGAGTCGATCTCCCGAGTGAAGTAAACGAGCTTTGCCAACGAGCCGCCGATCTAAGAAAAAAGAAACCATATGGCTCGAGTTAGTTTTCTGATCAAAGTGGTGGTGGAGAGGCTGGAGGTGCTAGTGCGATGAACGTTGAGGATTGCGGGGAGCTTGCTGCGATTGTGTGCGGGGAACCGCGGAGTGTCCGGATGGAAAGTGTCAGGTCAGGGAGAAAGTTAACTCACGTCAACAGCTACATGACTAATTTCCTTGTGATTCGGAAGCCGAATGTCATGACCTGAGCCAGAATTATAAGCAAAAGTGAATTTCGGTGGGTTAACTGGTGGGACGTGCCGGCACGAAACGAAAAAGGCGTGCTTCTCGCCAGGGGGGGGGGGGGGGGTTGCTCACCTTCATAAGAAACCCCGTCGGTCCTCACCGGACTTTTGGACCTCGGATCATCGTCCACAATGAAAGCACCCTTCACATTGATCTTGACGGTCCCCGGATTGGCCAGTTCCAGCCGAGCGCTCGCCCGATTAGAAGTAGATGTGGCCATGACGACTCAATGGCACGGAGCAAGTATCATGAGATTGAGGAGAATCGGAGCGATGACAAAGAAGGGGGGAGAGGGGGGGG